>NW_006921807.1:3313148-3336314 GCF_000298275.1 Orycteropus afer afer | reverse complement strand
AAAAAAAAAAAATGCAGCCAGGAACAGGGAAAAGAAAAAAGTTGAAAACTAGGAACTCAGAGGGAAAGAATAAAGAATAATGGTAAAAAGGACAAAAGTATTATTAATAATAGTAGTTTTTAAACAGTCAAAAATAAGCAAACTAAAAACCAGAAAAAAGAAAGAGAAAGAAAAAGAAAAAGAAAAAGAAAAAAATCGGGGAGGACAGGGCAGGGTGCCCAGGGTCTGTCCAAGCACACAGACTGGGATGGAATTCCTGTGCACCTAGAATGAGGGTGGGAGTGGGGGATGGCCGCACCTCCATTCAGCAAGCGAGTGTGAGGTATAGGAGTAACAAGGGGAATGCCGAATCTTTTCAGTTGTCCAGATTTGGAGTGTCCTTGGGGTTACTGGCAAGCAGAACCTGCTCATAAACCCCTGGAATCTGGAGAGTGCTGTCTCTTTAAATATCTAAAATGGTCAAGCCACTTGTAAACATTCAAAATGGCTGCACCCTCTGGACAGGCAAAAGTTCACAGCTCAGTCCACCTTCCTCTTCACTGCTGCTTTGCCTTTTATTCTCCAGCCACTAGAGCAGTCCTCTGTGCTGTCCCTGGGTAGCAGGGCTGATTTTTAGGTTAATTTTTAGGTCCTACCACCACTTGGGAATCTCCAAGCTGTCTGTGCCATCAGGATCACTCAGGATCACTGCCAGACCACAGCTCCATATGTCTCTTTTTTGGTATTTTCATGCAAATTCTCTGCTAGCTGGAATCTAGTCCACCTCTATATCCTTCAAGGCTCAGGGGTCCAGGATTATCTTCTGTGTCTGTGTAAATTGGCTCCCCTTTTCTTTATTGAAGAGGGTCTGTGCAGTCTTTCTGCCTATTCTACCATCTTGAATCCTTTCTAATCATTTAATTCTTATCATAAAAATATTTCCTCAGAGAAGCCTTCTTTAATGATTCAAAGTCATTCACTCTTTCTCTAATCATCAGTCATTTTATTCTATGACTCTTGTTTCATTTATTTTCTATGCCACATAAATTATTTCCTTCTGATTGTTGTCTTTTCCTCTCTTTAAAGTGAAAGCTACAAATACCCTCCTCCCACCCTAATTCAGTTTTGTCTGACCTGGCACATAGTTATGTATGATGTTCTCTATAATTAGAAGCAAGGATATTGTTGTGATTGTTGTTAGGTACTATTGGGTCAGATCCAACTCATTTTGACTCTATGTACGACAGCAAGAAACACTGCTTGGTTCTGAGTCATCCTCACAACCATTGCTATGTATGAGCCCATGATTAAAGCCACTATGTTAATCCATCTCATTGAAGGACTTCCTCTTTTTTATGACTTACTACTTTAGAAAGCATGATATCCTTCTCCAGGGATTGCTTCCTTCTGATAACATAACCAAAGTACAAGAGATGAAGTCTGGCCATTCTCACTTATAAAGCGCATTCAGGCTGTACATCTACCAAGGCAGATGTTTGTTCCTTTGCAGACCATCTTATATTCAATGTTTTTCACCCATATCATTTTTCAAATGTATAATTCTTCAGTTGTCTTCTTTATTCATTGTCCACGTTTTGTATGTATATGAGATAATTGAAAATACTGTGGCTTGAATCAGGCACAATTCAGTCTTCAAAGTGACATCTTTGCTTTTTAACATGTAGAGGTCTTGTACAACAGATGTGCACAGTGCAATTAATCCTTTGATTTCTTGACTGCTGATTCCATGACCATTGATTATGGATCTAAGTAAAATGAAATTTTGACAATTTCAATATTTTCTCTGTTTATCATGATGTTGCTTATTCGTCTGGCTGTGAGGATTTTAGCATTCTTTATGTTGAGTTTGTAATCCATAATGAAGGCTGTAAGAACAAAGATCATCATTAAGATCAAAGGCTACAAGTCGTCTTCACTTTCAGCAAACAAGCTTGTGTTACTTACATATCACTGATTCTTAATGAGTTTTGCTCCAATCCTGATACCACATTCTTTTTCATATGGTCCAGTTTCCCAGAGCATAAAGGTTGAATAAGTATGGTGAAATGATACAACTCTGATGCACACCTTTTCTGATTTTAAACTCTGGATTGTCTGCTTGTTCTGTTCAAATGACTGCCTCTTTGTCCATATACAGATTCCTCATGAGCACAATTAATTGTTTGGGAATTCCCATTCTTTGAAATGTTATCCACAACTTTTATAATCCACACAATTGAATACCTTTGCATAGTCAATAAAACATCTTTCTTGTGTTCTCTATTTTCAGGCAAGATCCATCTGAAATCAACAATGATAACCCTCATTCCATATCCTCTTCTGAATCCAGCTCAAATTTCTGGCAGTTTCCAGTTGCTCTACTGCTGCAACTGTTCTTTAATTATCTTCACCAAAATGCTACTTGTGTGTGATATTAATGATGCTGTTTAATCATTTTCATAATCTTTTGGATCATCCATCTTTGGAATGGTCACAAATAAGGATTTCTTCTAGTAGGTTGACCAGTATCTATCTTCCAAATTTCTTGGCATAGACAAGTGAGAGCTTCCAGCTTTGCATTCATTTATTGAAACACATAAACAGGTATTCTATCAATTCCTGAAGCCTTGTTTTTAACCATTTCCTTTAGTGCAGTGGGCTTCTTCCTTCAGTACCATCTATTCTTGATCACATTCTTTGTCCTGAAATTTATGAACATTGACCAATTCTTTTTTATATAGTTACTGTGCATATTCTTTCAATGTTCTTTTGCTGTTTCATTCAATATTTCACCCATAACATCCTTCAATATTATAACTCAAGGCTTGAATTTTTTTCTTCAGTTCTTTCAGCTTGAGAAATGGTGAATGTATTCTTCCCTTTTGGTTTTTCTAACTCCAGGTCTTTGCACATTTCATTATAATACATTACTTTTTCTTCTTGAGTCACCCATTGACATCTTGTGTTCAGCACTTTTATTTAATCATTTCTTCTATTCATTTTAGCTACTCTCCACTTAAGACAAGTTTCTGAGTCTCTTTTGACATCTAGCTTGCTCTTCCCTTTGTTTTTTAAAGGATTTTTTGCTTTCTTCATATATCATGTCCTTGATGTTCCACAACTTATCTGGGCTTCATTCATCAATGTTTAATGTGTCAAGTCTATTCTTCGGATGGTATCTAAATTAAGGTAATATGTACTTGGAAGCTCTGGTGGTGCAGTTCCTAAAGCTAACCAGAAGGCTGGCAGTTCAAACCCACCAGCCACTCCCCAGAAGGAAGAATGGGCAATCTACTTCTGTAGAGATACTGCTTCAGAAACCCAAGGAGGGATTGCTATGAGTTGGATTAGACTCGACAGCAGTGAGTTCGGTTTGTTTTTTTGGTTAGACTTGTTTTAATTTTCTTCATTTTAAACTTAAACTTGCAATATGAGCAATTAATAATGTGATTCACATTCAGCCCCTGGCCTTGTTCTGACTGATGATATTGACCTTCTCTATCTTCTTTTTCTGCATGTGTACTTTGATTCCTGTGTATTCCATGTGGTGAAGTACACCTGTACAGTCATTGATTATGTTGTTGAAAAAAGGCATTTGTTATAAATAAGTCATTGGTCTTGCACAATTCTATCATGTGATATTTGGTGTCATTTCTGTCACCAAGGACATATTCTCCAGCTACTGATGCTTCTTGTTTCCATTTTTTGCATTCCAATCTTTAGTAATAATCATGCATCCTTATTGTATTTTTGGTCAGTCAGACAGAAGTTGGTAAAAATCTTTAATTTCTTCATCTCTCCATTTGGTGGTTGGTATGTAAATTTAAATAATACTCATATTAACTGGTATTTCTTGTAGGCATATGGATTTTATCCTATCACTGACAACACTGTTATTTCAGATAAATCTTGTTGTTGTTGTTGTTGTTTGCCGTCGAGTCAGCCCCGACTCATAGCGACCTCTCCTTGGGTTTCCGAAGCAGTTATCACTACGGAAGTAGGATTGCCCAACCTTCCTTCTGAGGAGTGGCTGGTGGGTTTGAACTGCCAGCCTCCTGGTTAGCAGTCAAGTGCCTTAGGCACTATGCTACCAGAGCTCCAAAATGTTCTTTTTGCCTATAAATGTGACACGATTTATTTTCAGTTTATCTTTCCCAGTATAGTAGACTATATGATTACCCAATTTAAAATGGCCAAAACTGTTTCATTTCAGCTCATTAATAACTAGAATATCAATCTTTATGCATTCTATTTCATTTTTGATAGCTTCCAATTTTCTTAGATACATACTTCGTATCCATGTTGTGGTTATTAATGAATATTTATAGCTGCTTATTCTTGTTTTGAGTTGGCCACATCAGCAAATCAAAGTCCTGATAGCTTTACTCCATCCACACTATTAAGCTTGACCCTTAGTGACTCTTAAGGAGTTAATTCTTCCCCAGTTGTATTTGGAATGCATTCCAACATGAGGTGTTCATCTTCAGACACTATATCAGACAATGTTTCACTGTTATGCATAAGGCTTTCAGAAGTGGACCGCACCTTTCTTCTTTCTACTCTGTGTTACTCTGGAAGCTCCATTGAAACCTGTCCATGATGGGTGAATGTTCTGGTTACTTAGTGCCACTCTGACAAGAATATACCACAAATGGGATGGCCTTCACAAACAGGAGTTTATTCTCTTACAGTTTGGAGGCTTTGAGTCCAAGTTCAAAGTGCCAAGCTCTGGGCGCTGGGTGAAAGCCTCTCAACCTTGGGGTCTAGCTCTGCTTCCTGCTCCCAGCTCACTGGAGTTAGAGGTGTTTCTTCACTCAGACAGCTTCTGGCTAATGAGGCTGAAAAACCCAAGGTTGACAAGTAAAAGGGCACAGTCCCAATGCTACCAAACTACATGGCAGGCCATTAATTTAAGTCCATTGTAAGTCCCAAGGTCAGCAGAGCATGGCAGGCTGCTGAACAATGACATGCATACATACAGGGTCCAAGCATGCCATAAGCTAGAGACTATTCCCAAGTTTTCTCCTTATATACAAGAAGCAGACCACATCCCAAAGGTAGCTACTCAGCTGCTTGTGGTAGATCCCACCATGGAGTTGATTGCCAATCTCATCATGGGGAATAACTACCACCAGCTGCACAGCCACTCAACCAGGCCCAGCCAAGTTGATATACAAGTTTAATTACCAGAGTGAACTTGCTGATATTTTAAATACCAGTGGTTTAGCTTCCAATATCACAACAACATGCAAACCACCACATATGATGACAGAATGACAGACAAGTGGTAGAGAAGACAGGAAAAAGTGAAAGAAATTAAAATGCATGATGCATAGAGACCATAGTATAAAAATTGCTAAGGAAACCCTACCCACTTCTAGGTTTTACTCTGTCACAACCACTTCTTTAAGTATTTTTCAGAACCTCTTTCCCCTAGCCTCTTAATTAACTATAATATGACAGAAGGGCAAAGGAGATGGAGAATAGAACATCAATCATAAATAAACATTGGTTCAATAGGCCAATGACCAAAAAAGAATAATCAGTTTTCTTTTAGCATTTTAAGATACAATAAACATTTGTCAGATAAGCCATAAATGACAGTGCACTTTATACATAAACTAAGAAGGAAATATACATTGCATAATGTAGTTTATCTATATTGGAGCTCCAATTACAATATACAATTCTGATTCACAGATTGATATTATCTTGGGGTTTGGAATAATGACAGATGTTAGTATCTACTCAGAATAACAGGCATTTCACGTATAAGAACAACTTCAAATGTTCATATGAACCTGATTGGTTTTATAGAAAAGTAAAAGTTTGATTGCCCTTTGCCAAGATCACTATTTGAAAAGTTAGTTTTCTGGAAGTATTGATATATGTATATTTCAAGATCATCAAATTATAAAACTGAAAATCAGATGACTTGTCAGCTCATTATACAAGGAAGATCTGAAAGGTGAATTAGATTTTATAAAATATACTGAACATACCATATATTCAACATATCTTTAAAATACTTCAAGTGTATGAGGAGGAAAAAAATCATTTTAATTTTCTGACTCCAAAATGCAATTTTATTCTTGGGCTGATTCAGCAGAGTAGAAATAATTTTGACATTTGCAGTTTCTAGATGAGGTTTCATATAAGAATAAAAGCTCTTGTGGGAAATTTGTGTTTGTACATTTAAAAGTTTATTTTGAACAGTTTGAAAGTACAAGTACCAGTTTTACAAACAAGAAAAAACAAATATGTGGAACTGAACTGAAACACTGAATGAAGAAAATCTCTAATCTTACAAACAACATTGACTTACCTATGATATTACTGTTAATAACAGAATTAACCTCATATCACCCAATCTAAGCAACTTCCCCATCTGGGTCAATGCTAGTGAAAAGTAGACAGTTGGTGGGAATGACATTGATCCTTACAGGGAAGATTTTTGATGTACCCTCTTATTTTGAGGCTAACTTATGGTGTCTCTTAAAGGAAACAACTTTTGTTAGTTAAGTTGTGTGTCAACGTGGCTGGGTCTGGTTTTGAATGGCTGGGCAGCTGGATATAGTTATTCCCATGATAAGACTGGTAAATATCTCCATGGTGGAATCTACTGGAGCAGCTGAATAGCTGCCTTAGGCATGTAGTCTGCTTCTAGTTTGTAAGGAGAAGCTTTGGGAATGGTCTCTGAGCTTTCTGGCATGCTTGGACCTTGCATGCAGCTAAGTCTTCATTCTGCAGCCTGCCATGTTTCCTGCCGATCTTGGAACTGTCTCTGGACTTGAATAGTGGCCTGTCACGTTGTTTGATAATCTTGGGACTGTGCCATTTTATTTGTTGACCTTGCAGCTGAGTTGAGAAACTTTCAGCTTCAGTGGACCAGGAGCAAGAGGCAGAGCTGAAGTCAAGAGTGAGTGGCCTTCACCCATCCCTAGAGCTGGCACTTCAAATGTGGACTTCGAGCCTCCTAAACTATAAGAGAATAAACCCCTGTTAGTTAAAGCCACCTCCTTGTGATATTTTCTGTTAGGGTGGTCCTAGAGGACCAAAACACAACTCCTATGTGTGTCCAATGTAACTTTATTTTACTTTAAATTAAAAAGAAAGATAAAGCCTATAGTGTCAATCACACAAGTATCTTGACTTAAAAAATAATTATTTTTTATTATGAAATGTGTAATTATATTGGTTTCATAATCATGTCCCACATTGACTAATACTCAATGTTGTTGTTGTTATGTGCTGTCAAGTTGAATTCAACTCACAGAAACCCTTCCTTGGGTTTCCAAGGCAGTATCATTACGGAAATAGATTGCCCAATCTTCCTTCTGAGGAGTGGCTGGGTGGGTTTGAACCTCCAACGTTCTGGTTAGCAGTCAAGTGGCTTAGGCCCTATGCCACCAGAACTCCCAACAGTAGACCTTAAAGGAATGTATCATAATTAATGATATATAATAAACATTTCATGTCAATTGCAGTCTATGATTCCTAACCAGAAACTTTTGATCTAATGGTTTAAATTTATAACAATTGTTTATTAGTGTGAAGTCTTAGAACTATATTTGATGATGATGATCACAACTTTATGTATTTTCAAGTTTAGGATCTCTCTAAAGTTAACAATATTAAAAGCTAAGCTATCATAAGGTGGAAAGTGGCTCAAGTGGTTATAGGATTAAAAACATAAATTTATGTATAAGGTATATATATATATTTGTATATATATATTTTCACAGTTGATATTTTGTTTATAATTGTGTTTGTCTTTAAGCGTTTTTTGGCATTTTTTCTATTATAATTTTTCTTTTATTTCTGGAATAGATATTTTTCCTTCTATAGATCTGAATCAGATTCATCATTTGGGAATATAATGTTGCCTAGACTGATTAAAGTAGCACTTTAAGCCATTGAGAGATACTATAATGTTATTAAGACAAAATATTTTAAGAGATGAAAGATTTATATAAAGTAAAATCATATCTACAGTTAGAATAAAGTGAGAATTGTGCTTCAAGGGGATTACTGCACAAACTTTAGTTGCAAAGGAATTTCCCTGTGGTTTAGCATTATTCTTTTATATAATAGAGAAGAGCTTTTGCATTTTCTTTGGAATCATCTATCATTGGCCATGTCACACAGAGAATTTGATAATACTATGCACTAAGGGACATATTGTGTTTCTTGAGCCCACTTTTCTATATCGTGGTACTCACTGAGGATCAGATCATACTGTCAGAAATTTATATTGTAAAAATAACAAAAATACAGCAGTTTTTGTGGGTGTGCATTCTTTTTTTTTCTTTTAATTATTTTTTCTTGAGTATTTAAAATATTATATCCAAATTATATCACATTTGAATGCTGAAGGTTTGAATTTTGAAGGTTATTTAATCTTCCCTAAAGATTTCCTTTAAATAATTTCCTATGATGTTCCACTGACTAAATCCAGAATGTTTAATGAATCATACAGAGTTCTAGGATTTTATGGCTTCGCACTGCACTGGTAATTATTGTACATGTTTAGTAGAAAAAACACTAAATAACACAATCCAGGAAAAACAGGTCATTCATAGATTGTTGCTATTGTAGTTCAAACTCACAGTGACCCCATGTGTGTAGAGTAGAATTGCTTCATAGGGTCTTTAAAGCTGTGACCTTACAGAAGCAGATTGCCAGGCCTGTCTTCCAAGGCACCTCTGGGTAGGTTTGAAGCACGAACCTTTCAGCTATTAGTCAAGAGCTTAACCATTTGCCTCACCCAGATATTCCATTCACGGACTGTACATAAAAATCTAAGGTTATCAGTACATGATATTTGTCTCCAATTTTTACTTGTAGTGGGATTTTAAAGTGCTATTTTTCTTTCTATTGAAACTTCACAGGTAACAGTTTATTATACAATTTTTCCTGTATTCATATTTATTATTAAATTAAACAACTGTCAATTATTATAAAATTCCAGGTACAATAAATAGCAGATACAAAGTTTCCATTTTTAGAGGTCTTTACTTAAGTCTCATCATTAATTTTATCCTCACAAACATAGTCATGCACCCAGTTAAGATTTCTCATGTTAGTGAGTTTACCAGAAGACTCATCTTTTAGAGATCACGTTAATCATATTTCTTGATGGAATGTCTCCAGAAAATCATCACGTTTATAGAGGATTTTACTGAATGTAGGAAAGTTTGGGAAAGGTGATCATTTTGTATTTATTTATTTATTTATTTATGCACAGTCCTGCCATAATAAACCTCAAGGGACTGTCTCATAACCAGTTTGTTTCCCTTGGGTTCAGAATGTCTTGTTCTGTCCTTAAGTCTAATAACAAGAGTTAAACAGTGTCTCCTTACCTAAGAATACCCTTGTATATTACGTTTGTTTAAATATTTTGACAGATTTCTTTGTATGTCTCTCTCTCAGACTTCTTCATTAATTCATTTCTTTCTTTATAATCCATAAAGTAATTCTCCCATTCATTATTACGATCAAAATTGTTATTGGGATTGCCACTGTTTTGTATCATAATGATTGTTTATCCAGGAGCTACAAGCTATATAACTTATGAATATTCAAACAATCACAGATTGCTATTAACATTATAGCATTGCTTCTACTACTATCAATGTGGCATCAAGCTTTTTCAATTTTTCTGAATTCAACTCAACACATGAAGCATCTCTCAACTCAAGTCTTTCTCAACTTCTGGAAGCCCAGACATTCATTGGCATGTGGATTTATCTTCACATGGCTGTCTTTCTTCTGTCTGCCTCTCTGTGCCTCTTTTGTTTCGTAGTACCCCAGTAGGCTTGGTTTAGAGCTCACTCTATTCCAGTATGACCTCATGGTAACTTCACGGATTACTAATATTGATTGCTGTCTAGGGGGCTTCAATTAAAGGTAACCCCTTTGCATATCAGGAGAGAAATATACTCTATAGTGTTTCAAACAGCTGAGTTTAAACACAGGCCTGCTTCTGAGGTGCCTCTATGGAGCTAAAACTTTCAACCTTTCAGTTGGCAGCTGAGTATGTTAGTAACAAACAGTTACCAACTTAACCCATAACATTTTCAAACACTCTATTTCCAAAAAAGGTCACATTCACAGGTACCTGTTGCTAGGATTCAACATAAATTTTGGGGTGGCACAATTGACTCTATAACATGGGGTAAAACAATAGTATTGTATATATTTTCCAAAAGTTTATTTGTGTTCAATTTCACTTGAACCTGATATGGCATATAACTTTTTGAAAAATAACTGATTTGAAGTTTATGCCAAATAAAAGCATTGCTCTAATTTTCCAATCTGAATCTTTGATCTTTCCAACTGTGACTCATTATAACTCTATATAAATATGCTATAAATTGGATAGTAACAAGGAGAAAGAAAGTTCAAAATAATGTAAGTTGATTTTTAACATTAACCTGCTAAAAATAAACTTTGTTTTCACACTATATACATTATATTTTAGTATATATCATTAAAAATGAACTATCTCAGAGATGAAAGAGCTCTTTAGAGGTCACTATCCAGTTTCCAGAAATCATAGCAACTAAATCATCTCTGACAGATTGGTATCTTTTCTACATTCATAGCCCTCTAGAGAAAAGAACTATGCATATGTAACAATTCCCACTTTGAGAAATGTTTAATTATTCTCAGCCTAATTCATATATTTTTGTTTCAGACACATACACACACACACACACACAGATGATCTTCACTTCCAGGATCTATATCTATCTCTATCTCTCTATCTCTCTCTCTCTATCTATCTATCCATCTCTCTCTCTATATATATATATATGTGTATATAAATGCATATGAGTAAGTTTCTCCAGTGTGGCATCAGTTTGTTGAAACATCTCAATGGGTATTCTGTCAATTCCTGGAGCCTTGTTTTTTGCCAGTTCCTTTAGTGAAGCTTTGACTATTTCCTTCAAGGCCATTGGTTCTTGATCATATACCTCTTCATAACATGGATAACTATCTATCAGTTCTATTTGGTGCATCAACATTTTGGTACTAGGACTCTGTATTCCTTCCATCTTCTTTTGATATTTCATGCATCACTCAATGTTTTGCCCATAGAATCATTCAATATAGCAACTTGAGGCTTGAATTTTTCCTTTAGTTCTTTCAGCTTGAGAAATTGTGACTATATTCTTCCCTTTTGATTTTCTAACTCCAGATCTTTGCACATTTCATTACAATAATTGACAATAATTATCTTCTTGAGCTGCTCTTTGAAATCTTCTGTCCAGCTCTTTTATCTTGTCATTTCTTCCATTTTCTTTAGCTACTCTCTGTTAAAGAGCAAGTTTCAGAGTCTCTTCTGCTATCCATTTTGGTCTTTTCTTCCTTTCCTGTCTTTTTAATGATCTTTTGCTTTCTTCATGGATGATGTTCTTGATGTCATCCCACAATTTGTCTGTTTTTTGGTCACTGTTGTTCAATGCATTAATTCTTTTCTTCAGATAATCTCTAAATGCAGGTGGGATACAATCAAGGTCTTATATTGACTCTCATGGACTTGTTTTAATTGTCTTCACCTTCAACTTGCATTTGAATATGAGCAGTTGATGGTCTGTTCCACAGTCGGCTCCTGGGCAAGTTTTTGTTGAAGATATTGAGCATCCCCATCACCTTGTTCCACAGATGTAATCCATCTGATCCCCATGTTTTGCATCTGGTGAGGTCTATGTGTATAGTCACATTTACATTGTTGAAAGAAGGTATTTGCAATGAATAAGTCCTTGGTCTTGCAAAATTCTATCATGTGATCTTTGCCTTCATTACTATCACCAAGGCCATATTTTTCAACTACCAGTGGTTCTCTATTTCCAACCTTCATATTCCAATATACCAGTAATAATTAATACATCTTGACTGCATGTTGACTCAATTTCAGACTGTAGAAGTTGATAAAAATCTTCAACTTCCTCGTCTTTGGCTTTGGTGATTGGTGTATAAATTTAAATAACAGTAATATTATCTGGTCTTCCTTGTGTTGTGCTGTTGTTAGGTGCCATCGAGTTGTCTCTGACCCATAGCAACTCTGCACAACAGACCGAAACAGTGTCTGGTCCTGTGCCAGCCTCACAATCCTTGCTATACCTGAGCCTATTGTTGCAGCCACTGTATCAATCCATCCTGTTGAGGGTCTTCCCCTTTTTCATTGATCCTACACTTTAGCAAGCATGATATCCTTCTCCACGGAATGGTCCTTATGGTAACATGACCAAAGTAGGGAAGAGGAAGTCTGGCCATTCTCACTTCCAAAGAGCATTCCAGCTGCACTTCATCCTTGTAGGTTCATAGATATTATCCTATCACTGACAGGATTGTATTTCAGGACAAATCTTGAAACATCCTTTGTGACGATGAATGCCACACCACTCCTCTTCAATTTGTCATTCCTGGCATAGTAGATCATATGGTTGTCTGATTCAAAATGGCCAAAAGCAGTCCATTTCATTTCACTAATGGTAAGACATCGATCTTTATGTGTTCAATTTCATTTTTGACAACCTCCAATTTTCCTAGAGTCATATTTCATATATTCCATGTTCTAATTATTAATGGTTGTTTGCAGCTGTTTCTTCCCATTTTGAGTCATGCCACTTAAGCAAATGTAGGTCTCCAAAGCTTTGCTCCATCCACAGCATGAGGAGTCAGATTTTCCCCAGACGTATTTTGCCTGTCTTCTGATCTGAGGGGCTTGTCTTCCAGCATTATATCAGACAATGTTTCAGGGCTATTCATAAAGTTTTCCAGTAATATATCAGACAGTGTTTTACTGCTATTCATAAGGTTTTACTGGCCAATACTTTGAGGAGTAGATGGTTTCCACCTTCCTCCAAGTCTGTCTTAGTGTGGAAGCTCCACTGAAACCTGTCCACCAGGGGTAAATGCAGTGGTATTTGAAACACCCATGGCATAGCCTCCAGCCTCACAACAATGCACAAGTCACCACAATAAAACAAACTGACAGACATATTGCACTGGGCAAATCTGCTGCAAAAGACCTCTTTAAAGTGCTGTAGAGCAAGGCTATCTCTTTGAAGACTAAGGTGAGTCTGACCTAAGCCATTGCGTTTTCAATAGCCTCATCTGCATGTGAAAGCTGGGTAATGAGTAAGGAAGATTGAAGAAGAGTTGATGCTTTTGAGTTGTGGTGTTGGCAAAGACTGCTGAAGGTACCATGGACTACCAGAAGAATGAACAAATATGTCCTGGAAAATGTCCTGGAGAATGCTACTTGGAAGCAAGAATAGGCAGACTATTTCTCACCTACTTTAGTCATGTTGTCAGAAGGAATCATTCCCTGCAGAAGGATATCATGCTTGGTGGAGTGGAGGGTCAGTGAAAAAAGAAAAGGCCCTCAAAGAGATGGATTGATACAGTGACTACAATGATGGGCTCAGGTATAGCAAGGATTATGGTGCAGGATTGACACAGTGGCTACAATGATGGGTTCAGGTATTGCAAGGATTGTGGCACAGGACCAGGCAGTGTTTTGTTCTGTTTTACATAGGTTCACCATGAGTTGGAAGCGACTTCATGGCACCTAACAACAACAACAGCAACATAAATGCTGTTAGAAGTGAATAATCTTTCCCATTTTTCTGCTGATAATGTTTCATATTTACGAAATTGTTAAGTTACACCTCATCTCATCTTTCCCATTGTATTTTACATACTTTTATTATCTTACCACTACCTTTGACTTTTCTGCCAGAAATGATCTTTTTGAACATTAATGTCTATTTTACATAAGTATAGATATTTCATTCCTCTTATAAGTCACATCTGTAAATTTCAGCCTGCTTATCTATTATCATCTTACTGGCAATGAGCTAGATATATTGCTAACAAGTTTGGAGAGTATGTTCAGGATGGGAAACTTTAAAAACTGGTTGTTAGAATACCCCAGTTTTGCTTTGGAGATTCTTGATGTCCTTTTCCAAGTTAATTTATATTCATAAGGGATATTGATGCATAGTCTTCTTTTCTTTCGATGTTTTTGTGTGGCTTTAGCAATCCGTTAATGATGGCTTTGTAGAATGATTTAAGAAATATTTCCTTCTCTTCAAATTTTTGTAAGAGCTGATAAAGATTTGTGCTAATTCTTTAAAAATTTGGTAGAACTCAACAGTAAAGCCGTTTAATACTGGATTTTTCTTTGTTAAGAAATGGTTGATTTCAGATTCAATCTTCATAGTTGTTATACTTCAGTTGATATATTTCATTTATTCTTGATTCAGTTTTGGTAATTTTTTAGTTTCTAGGAATTTGTTCATTCTGTTTAGGTTATTTAGTTTGTTGGCTCACTAGTGTTTTTAATATTATCTTATAATCCTTTTTAGTAGTAGTAGTACTCCATCTTTCATTATTGATTTTACTTATTTGTGTCTTCTGTCTTTCTTTCTTAGTCAAAGTAGCTAAGTTTGTCAAATGTGTGTGTTTGTGTGTGTGTGTGTATTTATATCAGGAGTCAACAGCAAGGATCCAGGTGAGGAAAGAGAACTCAGGCCACGCCCCACAAGTGGCAAGGCGGGAAGGCAGGAGAAAGGAGAGTATAAAGGCTAGGGGGCCTGGCAAAAATGGGGAGTCAGCTGCAAGGATCCAGGTGAGGAGAGAGAACCCAGGGCATGTCCCAGAAGCAGCAAGGCAGGAATACAGTAGAAAGGAGAGCATAAAGGCCAGGGGGACATGGACAGAGTAAGGAGTTAGCCACAGGGATCCAGGTGAGCAGAGGGAACCCAGGCCATGCCCCACAAGTGGCAAGGCAGGATGGTGGGAGAAAGGAGGGTATAAAGGCTAAGGGGACCCAGACAGAGCAAGGAGTCAGCCACAGGGATCCAGGTAAGGAGATGTTGAAGAGGTTTCCAACAGGTAAGAGAGACAAACTTGTCTGTCGGTTTGTCCTATTGTGGTGACGTGTTGGTGTGAGTCTTGAGGCTATGCCACTGGTGTTTCAAACCCAGCAGAGTTCACATGGTGCACAGGTATCAGCCTGGCTTACAGACTGAGACAGACGAGGAAGAAGGAAGAGGTCATCCACTTCTCAAAGCAATGGCCAGGGAAAACCTTATGAATAGCAGATAAACACTGTCTGATACATGACTGCACAACTTTATGAATAGTCTGGAAACGTTGTCTAACACAGAAGAGGAGGATGAGTCACTTAGGTTAGAAGCCTCTCAAAATAGGACTGGGAAAGAGCTACATTATCAGAGCAAAACCAGCCTTACTCATATGGATAAGGTAAAGCTTTCAAGACCTCCATTTGCTGATGGGGCACCACTCAAATTGAGGAGAAACAGCTGCAAGTATCCATTAATAATCAGAACATGGAATGTACGAAGTATGAATCCAGGGAAACTGGAAGTTGTCAAAAATGAAATGGAACACATAAAGATTAATATTCTAGGCATTAATGAGCTGAAATGGACTAGTTTTGGCCATTTTCAATCAGACAACCATATGGTCTATTATGCTGGGAATGACCATTTGAAGAGAAATGTTGTGGCATTCATCATCACAAAGGATATTTCGATATCTGTCCTGAAGTACAATGCTGTCAGTGACAGGATAATATCCATACGGCTACAAGAAAGACCCATTAATACAACTATTACTCAAGCTTTTGCACCAACCACCAAAGCCAAAGATGAGGAAAATGAAGATTTTTATCAACTTCTAGAGTCTGAAATTGATTCAACATGCAATCAAGATGTGTTAATTATCACTGGACTGGAATCCAAAAGTTGGAAACAAAGAAGAATCACCAATTCTTCTTTCAAATTGGAAAATTTGGCCTTGGTGACAGAAATAATGCTGGAAATTGCATGGTAGAATTTTGCAAAACCAATGACTTATTCATCGCAAATACCTTTTTTCAACAACACAAATGGTGGCTGTACACATGGACTTCACCAGATGGAACACACAGGAATCAGATTGACTACATCTGTGGCAAGAGGCGATAGAAAACCTCAATATCTTCAGTCAAAATAAGGCCAGGAGCTGATTGTGGAACAGATGATCAATTGCTCATATGCAAGTTCAACTTGAAGTTGAAGACAATTAAAACAAGTCCATAGGAGCCAAAATATGATCTTGAATATATCCCTCCTGAATTTAGAAACCATCTAAAAAACACATTTTATGCATTGAACACCAATGACTGAAAACCAGAAGAATTGGAGGAAGACATTAAGAACATCATCCATGAAGAAAGCAAGAGGTCACTAAAAAGATGAGAAAAGAAGAGAAGACCAAAAGGGACGACAGGAGAGACTCTGAAAATTGCCATTGAGTGTAGAGTAGTTAAACAAATGGAAGAAATGACAAGATCAAAGAGTTGAACTGAAGATTTCAAAGAGCAGCTCAAGCAGACAAAGCCAATTACTATAATGAAATGTGCAAAGACCTGGAGTTACAAAACCAAAAGGGAAGAACATGTTTGGCATTTCTCAAGTTGAAAGAATTGAGGAAAAATTTTAAGCCTCGAGTTTCAGTATTGAAAGATTCTATGGGCAAAATATTGAATGATGCAGGAAACATCAAAAGAACATGGAAGGAATACACAGAGTCACTGTACCAAAAAGAGCTGGTCAATCTTCATCCATTTCAGGAAGTGGCATATGATCTAGAACAAATGGCATTAAAAGAGAAAGTCAAAGCTGCAATGAAGGAAATGGTGAAGAACAAGCCTCAAAGATGAGGAAATTGAAGATTTTTATCAACTTCTACAGTCTGAAATTGACAGAATACACATTGACATATTTCAACAAATGGATTCTGCACTGGAAGGATTCACTTGGTTATGCCAAGAGATTTGGAAGACAGCTACCTGGCCAACTGACTGCAAGAGAGTCATATTTGTACCTATTCCAAAGAAAAGTGATCCCAAAGAATGTGAAAATTATTGAACAGTATCATTAATCTCACACACAAGTAAGATCTTACTGAAGACAATTCAAAAACAGTCACAGCAGTATATTGACAGAGAACTTCCAGAGGTGCAAGCTGGATTCAGAAGAGGACATGGAACAAGGGCTATCATAACTGTTGTCAGAGGGATCTGGGCTCAAGCCAAAGAATACCAAAAAGATGTTTACTTGTGCTTATTGACTATGCAAAGGCATTTAATTGTGTGAATCATGAAAAATTATGGATAACATTGAGAAGAATGGGAATTCCCAAACACTTGATTGTACTCCTGAGGAACCTGTACATTGACCAGGAGGCTGTCATTCGAACAGAACAAGGGGACACTACATGGTTTAAATTCAAAAAAGGGAGTGTGTCAGGATTGTATCCTTTCCCCATACTTATTCAATCTATATGCTGAGCAAATAATCCAAGAAGCTGGACTATATGAAGAAAAACGTGGCATCAGGATTGGAGGAAGAATCATTAACAACCTGAGATACACTGATGCTACAACTTCGCTTGCTGAAAGTGAGGATGACTTGAGGCACTTACTGATGAAGATTGAAGAATACAGTCTGCAATATGGATTACATCTCAATATAAGGAAAACAAAAACCTTCACAACTAAACCAATAAACAGCTTCACAATAAATGGAGAAAAATTTGAGGTTGTCAAAGAATTCACATTGCTTGGTTTTACAATCAATGCTAATGGATGCAGCAGTCAGGACATTAGAAGACATGTAGCACTGGGCAGGTCAACTGTGAAGGAACCATTTCAAGTGCTGAGGAGCAAGGATGTCTCCTTGAAGACTAAGGAGCACCTGACACAAGCCATGATACTTTCAATTGCCTCGTATGCATGTGAAAGCTGGGTAATGAATAAGGAAGACCGAAGAAGAGTTGAGTCTTTTGAGTTGTGGTGCTGGAAATGAATGCTGAAAGTACCAAAGACTGCTAAAAGAACTAACAAATCTGTCCTGGAGGAAGTGCAGCTGAGATGCTCCTTGGAAGTGAGAATGACCAGACTTTATCTCACCTACTTTGGTCATGTTGTCAGAAGGAACCAATCCCTGGAGAAGGATGTCATGCTTGGTAAGGTGGAGAGTTGATGAAAGAAGGGAAGGACTTCAAGGAGATGGATTGACAAGGTAGCTGTGACAATGGGCTTAAGTATAGCAAGGATCATGGAGCTGGCACAGGATCAGGCAGTATTTTGTTCTGCTGTGCATGGCGTCACTATGAATTGGAAATGACTTGATGGTACCTAACAACAACAACAATATATGTGTGTGTATATATATATAATACACACACACACACACATATATACACATACATATATATATATGTATATACATATGTGTGTGTGTGCGCGTGTATATATGTGTGTGTGTGTGTAACAACACACTTTTGATTTCACTGACTGTTCTCTAGTTTCCTGACCTCAATTTCATTTAGTGCTTCTCTATTCTTTATTATTTCCTCTTTTTTTTTTTGCTAGTTTTGGACCGAATCTGACTATTTTTTCTTAGTTTCTTGAAGCCTAGAGTTAGGTCACTGATATCTCATTTTCCTTTTTTTTTTTTTTTTTCAATGTAGGCATTTGCTGATATAAGTTTCCCTCTGTGTACTATTTTTACCACGTCCCATAAATTTTGGCATGTTTTGTATGCATTTTCATTTATTTCAAAATATTTTCTAATTTTCTTTGTGATTTCTTTTCAACTAATTGTTCAATAGTGTATTGATTAATTTCCACATATATATGTGAGTTTTCCAATTTTCCTTCTACTACTGATTTCTAGTTCATTCCCTTGTAGTTGGAAAAAATACTTTTTATGACTTCAATCATTTTTCAGTCTTTTTTGTATGATTACCATTTTTAAACATTCCTTTTTTTAATGGATAATGAAACATTTTCAATGATGAAATATTTATTTTCTGCTGTTTTTGGAATGAATGATCTATATATGGTTGTTAGCTCTATTTGGTTTACAGTGTTGTTCAAGTTCTCTATTTATTTCTTTGTTGATCTTCTGTCTAACTCTTATATCCACAATTGAATGAGTAGTGTCAATATTTCTAATTGTAAAACTGTTTCTCCCTTCAATTCTGTCAATGTTTGCATCATGTATTTTCTGTTCTATTTTTAGCTGCCTATATGTTTACAATTGATATATTTTCTTTATGATATGATCTTTGATTAATGTAAAATATCTTCTTTTTTTGTAACACATTTTTACTTACATATATTTTGTCTGTGAAGTATATAGCCACCTCAGCTTTCTTTGGTTACTATTGAATGGAATATATTTTTATTCATCCTTTTACTTTCAGCTTTTTTGTATCTTTTTAGGTAAACTGAATCTTCTGTAGATAGCATATAAATGCCAATCTCTGCCTATTGATTGGCTAGTTTAATTCATTTTCATTTAAAATAATAACTGATAAAGAATTATTTATTTCTTCCATTTAAATATTTCTTTTCTGTATATTTTACATGCTTTTTTTTTTCATCTACTGCTCCATTGCCATTTTTTAATTAATTTTTTTTTTTTCTAGTGTACCATTATGATGTTCTCCTTTCCTTTCTGTGTATTTGGTAGTTATTTTCATGGTGACTACCTTATGGTTGAAAACTAATGTCTTAACAACTCAATTTAAGTAATATCAATTTTGTTTCAATTGTGTATAAACACTCTGCTCATTTACATCACTATCCAAACCCTTCATATTTTTATGGTCAGAGATTACATGTTCATACATTATGTATCCCACAACATATATTTTTAATTATTGCTTCATGTATTCAACTTTTAAGTCATATAGAAGAAAGAGGAATTACAGACTACATGTATAATAATATTTGCTTTTGTATTTACCTATATAGAGATTTTATTTTTTCTTATCTTTGAGTTACTATCTAGAGTCTTCTCAATTCAAACTAAATTTCTTCTTTTAAGATGTTTTTATAGGACAGGTCTACTTGTGACAAATTCCCTCAGCTATTTGGTCCTTTTTGTATCATTCCTGTATCTTTATTGATAATCTCATTTTTGTCATTAATCATTTTCCTCATTTCCTTTAATTCTTTGTCCATCATTCCATTAGCTGTTTGAGTATATATATATATAATTTAAAATATTTGTTTAGTAAGTCCAATATCTGGGCTTCCTTAGGGATTGTTTCTGTTTTTTTGTATATATATATATATTACTTTGAATGGTCATATATTCTTGTCTCTGAGTATATTTTTTTGTTGTTAGAAACTGGATATTTGAATATTATAAGATAGTAATTCTGGAAATCAAATTAGCCTCTTTTTTCTTAGTTAGGCATTTTTGTTTGTAAAAGTTTCAGCTTCTATTCAGACACTGTTTTGATTGAGGTATCTATGAATGCCAGGGGCATGATGTCCTTCCATGGAATGGTCCCTGTCTGACAACATGGCCAAAGTAGATGAGATGAAGTTTGGCCATTCTTGCCTCCAAGGAACATTCTACCTGCACTTCTTCTGGGACAGATTTGTTCATTCTTCTAGCAGTCCATGATACTTCCAGTATTCTTCGCCAACATCACAACTGAAAAGCATCAACTCTTCTTCAGTCTTCCTTATTAATTGTCCAGCTTTCACGTGAATATGAGGCTATTTAAAACATCATGGCTTGGGGCAGGAGTACCTTAATCTTTAAAGAGACATCTTTGTTCTTTAGCACTTTAAAGAGATCTTTTGCAGCAGATTTTCCCAGTGCAATATGACATCTGATTTCTTGATGTTGCTTCCATTGGTGTTGCTTGTGGAACCAAGGAATATGAAATATTTGATTACATCAATCTTTTTTCCATTATCATGGTTCTGCCTACTGGTCCAGGTGTGAGAATTTTTGTTTTCTTTATACTGAGGTATAATCCATACTGCAGACTTACTCTGATCTTCATCAGTATATGCTTCAAGTCTCCTTCACTTTTAACAAGCATAGTTGTGTCATCTGCATATCGCAAATTGTTAATGAGTCTACCTCCCATCCCGATGCTATGTTCTTCTTCACATAGTCCACTTTCTCTGATTATTTGGTCACCATACAGATTGAACAAGTGAAATGAAACAACCCTGACACACCCTTCCTCATCTTAAACCATGCAGTATCCCCTTGTTCTGTTTGAATGACAGCCTCCTGCTCTATGTACAGGTTCCTCATGAGCAAAATAAAGTGTTATGGAATTCCCATTCTTCTCAAGGTAATTTATAATTTGTTATGATCCATACAGTTGAATGCTTTTGCATAGTTAATGAAACACAAGTAAACATCTTTCTGGTATTCTTTGCTTTTAGCCAAGATCCATCTGACATCAGAAATGATATCCTTCATTACATGTCTTCTTCTGAATCCAGCTTGCATTTCTGGAAATTCCCTGTCAATATACTGTGGCAACCCTTTCTGAATTATTTTTAGCAAGATTTTACTTGCATGTGATATTAATGATATTGTTAGATAATTTCCACATCCTGTGGGATCACCTTTCTTTGGAATAGGTATGTTGGGCCCAGGTTATGAAGGAGTTGTTCATCACAAGGAATTTGCCAACACACGACAATGCAAATACAAAAGGAAAGTTTATTTGCTAGCTCAAGCTAGGGTCCCTGCTTTTGCCAACGTAGTGGCCTTACCAAAAGACCCCCTGCTCCGTTACTGTCACATTTTTATAGAAAAATATGGGGTGGAGTAGCACCAGGGCAAAGGGATACAAATGATTGGCTGTTGCTAAGGGGTTTAGGGCGGAGATCTGAATTGTTGGGGAATGTTTTGGAATCCCCCAGCTCCAAAGTCTACTTAGGGAATTATTATCTAGGGAGGCTGCAGAGCCCTGATATGCAGAAGACTTCAGGAGCCAAGCAAATCTCTGATAGGCGCTGAATCTGGAGGACTTCTCTGATGCGTGCTGAGTCCGGAGGAAGTCTCTGATACCTGCTGAGTCCGGAGGGTAGATAAAGGCCCTGTAGAATCCTCAACATTAAAAGACTTGTTAGAATCCTTGACACTAAAAGGTTTCTGGTTAAAGATTTCCCTGGAGGCTATTAGGACTTCGGCCTCAGCCTCACATTTCCCCCCCCTTTTTTTTTGTTATGCACATGAGGAATCATTCTCTTGTATTACAGGAGATAAAGGCTGATATTGTTGCCTCAGAACCATAAGTTGTACAGTATTAACCCGATCTTTTACAAATGATATAAGCTTATTTATAATGCAGGGACCAAAAGTTAATATAATTATAAGGACTATGAAGGGTCCTAAGAGAATAGATATCAAAGTAGTTAACCACGGGGAGCTATTAAACCAAGACTCGAACAATCCTTCCTGAGCTTCACATTCCTTTTTTTCTTAGGGCAAGTCCTTCTCGTACCTTGGCCATAGATTCCCGGACCACTCCCGTATGGTCAGCATAGAAGCAGCATTCTTCTTTTAGAGCGGCGCACAGTCCTCCTTTTTGGAGAAGTATAAGATCTAACCCCTGGCGGTTTTGTAACACAACCTCCGATAGTGAGGTTAGGAATTTCTCTAAATTTGAGATAGAGGCTTCTATCCTTTCAAGGTCTACATTTATAGCTGCCCTCAGGGAATGCATGCCTTGATTCGGTACTTTTAAAGAAGCTATTCCTAGACCGGTCCCTGTTAAGCTAACCAGAGTAGCTAGAGTAAGGGCTATAGTGAGTGGTTCCCTTTTTTCTCTATTAGTTCCGCCCCAGTGTACATACATCTCTTCTTCTGGGTGGTAAAGAATTCAGGGCAGGACATTTACTAGTATAGAATGATCTAGGACAGATTAAGTACTTTCAAGTTTAAACAGGGTAAAAGTCCAGCTTTCAAGCAAAGCTACCAACCCCCTTCCCTGGGAATAATCCAACTAAAGGACGGGTTTATTTCAGTATATGAGGTGCAATGCTCTTGGGCATTGGGGGGCTTCCCCATGCATAAGCTCTTTCCTGTTACACATTGTATAGTAATTCCTACCTTACGGTCTTTCCAAGAGCAATTGTTTGGGTTCAGGTCATGAGAATAGCTGAAAGAGGTGTTAATGTCTATTGCTTCATAAAACAGAGGTTTTGCATCATAACAAAGCCAACAGGTTTGAGTCAGGTTAGGACTAGTACGGTTAAGTGTTTGGTAGGCTGCTAGCATTAAATTCCAAAGAGGGTCTGTAATATCAGGAGTTACAGTGCTTGGTTCT
>NW_006921807.1:3311568-3312938 GCF_000298275.1 Orycteropus afer afer | reverse complement strand
GGGGCTTGGCAAAAGATAATGCTACACAGTCCTGGGTTTTTACATGCCACTTCCACTCCCCATCATTAGAGGTCACACAACTCCAACTTTTGCAGTAATACCAAATGAGCTCCCCGCATTGCTAACATTTCTTTTGTACCCAGGGCATGCAAAAAAAAAAAACCCATCTTATGGATAAAACCTTCATCCCAAGAACAGCCAGTAAGTTTCACGAGTGAGAAAAATAAATCAGGCCACCATACGTTAAGGGGGGTGGTATGGGTGGTGGAGTTGAAAGTCTCATGGGTTAGTCCGTTGCAGATTCGCCATGTAACTTTATAGGGTTGGTGAGCCACAATACTTATCGCGAGGCAGTAGAAGCTTAGGGTGAGGGTGAGAAGGACTCTAATCTCTATGGTGCTGTGTTAACTTGACTTTCAGTGGGTTTTCAGGATCAGAGTATGCTTTCCAATTCGCTCATGCAGACTGCTGTTCCGTTTGGTTAGCTCTCCTGATATGGGAGTGGTGTATCCAGGCGCTGATTCCGTTTACCTTAACAGCAGTGGGGGTAACAAGAACAACAACATAAGGTCCCCTTCATTTCGGTTCCAGTGTTTTTTTTCTGGTGCCTCTTTACCCATACCCAATCTCCTGGTTCAAGCTCATGGACAATCCCCTGCTCACTAAAAGGACCTTCATATATGGTTCGGAGTTTGGGCTATAATTTCCTCTGAATTACTTGGAGAGTTTTCATCTCCAAGATTAAATCTTTTGACAAGTCATTGGGACATTTTTCCAGGTTGGAAATAATATTGTAGGATCGTTTGTTTCATGGCCTCAGTGAGCCACCTCTGCCCAGCTCTTAACTTATACCCCAAATATGTGACTTCTGGCTTAGCTATCTGAGCTTTCTTGGCACTAGCTCGATATCCCAGCTCCCCCAGAGTGGTGAGCAGTTTCCTGGTTGCTTTGAGGCACCCTGCCCAGTTGGGGGTTGCAATTAACAAGTCATCTACATATTGTAGTAAAATTATTTGCCGGTTTTGGCCCTGGTACTCATGGAGGTCGTCACTCAAGGCTTCGTTAAACAAAGTGGGCAAGTGCTTGAACCCTTGGACCAATTTTGTCCAGGTCAGCTGGCCGAGGATTTTATCCGTCTCATCAACCCATTCGAAGGCAAAAATGTCTTGGCTCTTCAGGGCTAGGGGCAGGCTAAAGAAAGCATCTTTCAAGTCCAGGGTAGTATACCACACATGATCTGGGGGAAGATTGCTGAGCAGCGTATAAGGGTTAGGGACTGTGGGATGTATGTCTTCAACTCAGCAATTTACCTCTCTCAGATCCTGCACCGGTCGGTACTCTCCCCCTGGTTTCTTTACTGGGAGGAGAGG
>NW_006921807.1:3305884-3309887 GCF_000298275.1 Orycteropus afer afer | reverse complement strand
TTCAGCCTCCTGGGAGCCCCTCTGGCATGGGCAGAAACCAGAGGCTGGGCCCGTAATGACAGGTGGTGCGCTTGGAGCATTTGTTCCATTCCCTCTTGATACTTATGAAACCTGGAGAGGGTGGGGAGGTGGCGGAGGGGCATAGGGAGGTGGAGACACACTGCTTTCTAGATCCATCAGATCGAGGTCAACCTGAGAATCAGGCAAAACTGGTGGAACAGCTGCTCGGGACCCAGGTTGTCTCGGTTTCTCCTTTTTGCTAGTCCTGAGTGAGGATGTTAATACCTTAACAGAAGGGTTCAGAAGAAAAGGTTTTAGCCATGGGGGTGCATTAGTCACTATATCTTGCTACACTAAAATGTAAGGAAATTGGTCCGGGTGCCCACGGGGGCCTGGCACTTGGACTCGGTCGAATATGGCTGCGATCACCTTTCCATCCAGTGAGCCCTCCGGAGGCCACCCCACCTCAAAAGAGGGCCATTCTGAAGAGCAAAAAGTTATTAGTTTATTTCTCATAATTACCACAGACAAATTAGATCCTCTGGTTTTAAACTCTGAAAAATGTTCAGCCATCAGGGACAGAGGGGTAGTCTGTTTCTGTCCCATTTCAACCTCCTTTAAGAAAACACAGAACGAATAAAAGACCGTGGCCACACAAGAGACACCAAAACAGACAGCACAAATATCCGACACCCAGAAGAGATGTCGTCCCTGCACCACAGATTGGAGGGGCCTCTCCCCTCCCCTGAAGTGGGCTGCTCTTACCCAAAAAAAGCACCCACTGCCTGCCTGTGAGTTGAGGAAGGGCTCCTTCCCCCACTCATCTGGCGCACCCACCAGTTTCCAGCCTTTCCTGATGGACTAGTGTCCTCACGCAAAAGACGTATCTAGTCCTGCCAGCTTTTCCTGAAACTTTCCTACTATCGCAGACAGCCTCACTCGTTCTGAATTCTCCTTTCCCAGCCAATGCACCAAATGTTAGGCCCAGGTTATGAAGGAGTTGTTCAACGTGAGGAATTTGCCAAACACGACAATGCAAATACAAAAGGAAAGTTTATTTGCTAGCTCAAGCTAAGGTCCCTGCTTTTGCCAATGTAGTGGCCTTAGCAAAAGACCCCCTGCTCCATTACTGTCACATTTTTATAGAAAAATATGGGGTGGAGTAGAACCAGGGCAAAGGGATACAAATGATTGGTTGCTGTAAGGGGTTTAGGGCAGAGATCTGAGATGTTGGGGAACGTTTTGGAATCCCCCGGCTCCAAAGTCTACTTAGGGAATTATTATCTAGGGAGGGTGCAGAGCCCTGATATGTGGAAGACTTCAGGAGCCAAGCAAATCTCTGATACGCGCTGAATCCAGAGGACTTCTCTGATGCGTGCTGAGTCTGGAGGAAGTCTCTGATACCTGCTGAGTCCGGAGGGTAGATAAAGGCCCTGAGGAGTGTTTAGAATCCTCAATATTAAAAGACTTGTTAGAATCCCTGGCACTAAAAGGTTTCTGGTTAAAGATTTCCCTGGAGGCTATTAGGACTTCGGCCTCAGCCTCACAGGTACAAATATGTTATCTCCTCCAGTCAGTTGGCCAGGTAGTTTGCTCCCAAATTTCTTGGCATAGATGAGTGAGTGAGTGCCTCCAGTGTAGCAACAATTTGCTGAAACATCTCAATGGATATTCCATTAATTCGTGGAGCCTTGTTCTTCACCAGTTCCATCAGTGCAGGTTCAACTTCTTCCTTCAATACCATTAGCTCTCGATCATGTGTCATCTCCTGAAATGGATGAACATTGATCAATTATTTTTGATACAGTGACTTTTGTGTTCTTTCCATCTTCTTTTGAGGTTTCTTGCATCATTCAATATTTTGCCCATAAAATCTTTCAATATTGCAGCTCACGTTGAATTTTTTCTTCTGTTCTTTCAGCATGAGAAATGCCAAATATATTCTTCCCTTTTGGTTTTCTAACTCTGTGTCTTTGCACATTTCATTAAAATCTTTAAGTTTAGGTAGAACTTATTCATGTCAAAAACACAAATACAATTATTTGTAAATATTATCTGATCTTCTCCCTTTAGAGCTGGGGACAGAGCCCCACACTAGAAATTCAGGCTGTTAACATTAAGACTAGAAAAGAGTTTTTTTTGTTTTTTTTTTGTTTTAGTTTAAAGATAAGCTATGCATTGACTTTGAATTTCATGTTTTATTTCAAATTTAAGTTATTAGCTCAACTTTGAATTAAATAAATAAATAAATAACTTTTGAAAATTTGCCCTAAGTTACCAACAAATATAATTGACAAATCTGAATTCTAGTGTTGGTGAAGAATATTAAATATACCATTTACTGCCAGAAAAATGAATAAATTATTCTTGGAGAAAGTGCACCCAGAATGATCCTTAGAAACAAGGATTGTAGGGATTCCTTTCACTTACTTTGGACATGTTACTGTTATTGGACCAAAGGCGGGTCCCTGCCCAGTGTGCAGTCAGGCCAAAACAGTTACATACCGAGACTGAGAGGAGAGAAAATTATTTATTGCAAAGCAGCAGTGCAAGGAGTTAGGGGTAGTTTAGTACCCAGATCTAAATCCCTGAGATTCAATCAAAACACAGTTTTTGTAAGTTTCAGGAGAGGGATTTGTGCATATTCACAAAATGTTGAGGAATTTGGGGCATGAATGTGAAATGGGTGACATAAGGATAGGTCACACTAGTTTCCTGTTATCAACTGATAGGGGCTTGGGCAGAGGGGTGAGGGTCGCAATAAACTTCTGTTCCTTTTGTTCTATTGCCACATGTGGGGGGGCAGTGGGGGCAGAGTTAATTTACAAGTTGTTTCTAAGACATTTCTATTGTCCGTGGCCAGAGTTCATTTACAAGGTATTTCTAAAATACTTTTAGCAAGTCTAACATCTGCAGGAAGGAAAATTTTCCATTCAGTTCTTTAAGGAACTGAATACTCATCTTCCAGGGGGTGGGAAAAGAGTTGGGAGTAATTTAGTTTACTTATCTATTCCCATCAGGGTCTTATCTAATTACCAGTCTTAACCAGGGTGGGGAAAATAGTTGGGGCGTAATCCTGTCTACCTATCTATTCCCATCCAGGTGCCAGGGTGGGGGAAATAGTTTTCACTTTACTCGGTTTCATTACCAGAAAAGACCAATCATTGGAAAAAGAACACCATGTTTGGTAAAGTGCAGTGCCAGGGAAAAGAGGGGAAACTCCATAAGATTAATCCACATGGTGACTACAACACTGGGCTCAAATATACCAATGTTTTTGTTATGTATAAGGTCACCACAAGTTGGAGCTGACATAAGACAACCGCAAACAACAACAAACCAATTTATATATTAAAGTACTTACAATTTTCTGACCTGTTCTATCATGACAATTGACTTCCTGTTTTATGATAATTAGAAAATATTTTTCTTAAAAGTAAATATAATCTGTCCCTTTAAAGTAATAATGAGTTTTTAACAATTAGTGCAAAAATAGCTGCTTTTTTGAAGAAAGATGCATTCTACAGAGAGCATTTTGAATGTAGAATTTTGGTAAATGTTTGTCACCATGAGATTTATTAACCAATGTAAGCTTGACACATAAAACTTTCATATCTTTAAACATTAAAAACAAACAAACAAACAAAAAAACTTTAGCATTCAGTATTTTGTAACTATCTTTAAAATAATATAAAATAAAATTTTCAATGGATTTTGAATTTATTTCTTCAACATATATAATAAAAGCTGTTAGTGTATAAGAACTACTGATTGAAATCTAGAAGGGTGAAAAGTTTTTAGCCAAATTTCATTAGATATTTACATAAATTTTGACTGGGCTTTACAAAGTATCATCATGAATCTTAGAATTTCTTATTTTAAGAAACTGGACTTCAAGATGGCAGACTAGGCAGAAAGACTGCACAGACCCTCTTCAACAAAGAAAGGGGAAACCAATTAACACAGACACAGAAGATAATCCTGGACCCCTGAGCCTTGAAGG
>NW_006921807.1:3303127-3303756 GCF_000298275.1 Orycteropus afer afer | reverse complement strand
CCATCAACTGAGGAATGGATAACCAAACTATGGTACATACACATAATGAAATACTATGCAACACTAAAGAATAATGTAGAATCAGCAAAACACCACATAAAGTGGATGAATTTGGAGGACATTATGCTGAGTGAAATAAGTCAATCACAAAAGGACAAATATTGTATTAGTCTGTTGTTGTAAAAATTAAGGAAACGTTTATCTATAGAAGGAAATTTTCTTTGTTGATTACCAGGGGTGGAAGGGGAGGGGAGAGAACGCTATTAGATAGATAGAGATAAGTATTGATTTGGGTGAAGAGAAGGGCAAGGTACCAAATGTGAGTGACCAATATGGAAGAGAAAGACATAGAGAGTTACATAGGAGGTACAGACAACAAGGATGAACCCTTTTGCAGATACAGTACTGCATTGACAGTGAAGGCAAACATGGGTATATGGGTGGATAGATGGGTGGACAGGCTCAACAATTAGGTGTGTCTATGAAATGAGGAGTGTATCCAAGAACATGTATAGGGTTGTCAGACAATGGTCCTATAAGTTTATATGAATGATCAGAATTCCCATGTGTATAGTAGAGGTGACAAGGGGCAAGGTTGTGGACACTGCTTGGTCACAGCCAGCTACCAA
>NW_006921807.1:3287870-3302371 GCF_000298275.1 Orycteropus afer afer | reverse complement strand
TAAATAAATAAATAAATAAAATTCTTCTGGAAAACTAAAAAAAAAAAAGAAAGAAAGAAAAAGAAACTGTAAAACAGCTTCTGTATATTTTCAGGACATAAAAAATAACTACTCAAAAATTCTCAGAAGAATTTCAGAAGGAAGTCAAGGACAAATAATAACTCAATATATACTTAGTTTCTACTTATATTCTAATTAAATGATTGTATTCAAAATACATACAAAAATGATCTCATTACATATATTTTTGATATATATCTAGGTTAAGCATAGTTTGGTGACAATAGGCTCATCTTTTATTACTATTTATGGTGTCTTTGTAACTCACACTCTTCCAAAATCATGTATTATTTCATGAACTGTCTAATATAACATTAAATTATTTAGCTTCTAGCTGCATTCTATGTGTAATACTTAATTAGAAAATCATCCCTTTCTCTCTACCAGTTTTTAGACATAGACATGAGTTAGAAAAATATTATACATTAAAAAATACATATTATGAAGAAAAGAACAGAGATGTTTATCTTGCCGCAATATTCTTCCCACTTCTTATGTGGATTATTATCTCTCTTACTTGTAAATATCTTCTAGAGAATTCTATACTTCTGAATTAATCTACAGCTATGTTTTTTACAGGGAATTAAAAAGAGGTAGCGATATAAACAGGTATGTATCACTCCACTTCTTAACATTTCCATTGTTAAAAGGGAGGCTTTGAGCCTAAAAGACTTTCTTCTAGAATTGGGCAGATATTTGTCTCATACACAGTGCATTTTCTGTTATAGTAGTCATTATCTTCCTATTTTAAAACCTGGGCACTCTTTTGGGCTGGGCAACTCTCTTCACTTTGTGTTTGTGTTTGGCTTCAGTAATTATGCTGGTATCTTCTTGTAAAACAAATCTCATTTGATTACTAGACCAAATCAGCCTGTTTGTGTACAGAACCCCAAGGGACCAAAATTTAATCCCTTGAGTACTTAACATTCTGATGAGTCAGGAGCAAAGCTAAAGTGAACTGATGATCAAAGACACCTATGCCTGAAATGGTGGGTAGAGCTGACAGACACATTCTTTGTTCTATTGTTCTATTAAAAGCTTGCAGACACATTGTTTTTTCCCCAATCACCCCCAAGAGAGACTGAGAGTGAACACTATTCAAAACACCAATAGAAGCCTTTTGTGCTACTAGCAAGCATACATTATTAATCTCCTATTAATTCTTAAAAATCCTAAATTTAAATGAATAATACTCAGCTGAAATTTCTACTCACTTTGCTTATTTTGAAACAAAAAGACAAAATTAATTGTCTCTATGGCTATCACCGAAGCACAGTCTTATTTGTGTGCTTTTGACTTTTTCTTTTTTCCTCTCTGATTCCCTAGCTATTACCTGAAACAGGAAAAATGTCCTTATTTGCTAATCTTCAGTTCCAGTTCCAGGTTTTGTATTGTTTTTGGATTTTTCACAACTCCATATTCATATTTGTTCAATATTTTTCTCTCCTTGAACGTGTAAGGGCTGCTGATAATTGAAAATAAAGAAAATTGGTAAAGCGTTGTCATTTATAAGCTGTTTGTGATTGGCTGTTAGCTTAAAGGTTGGTGGTTCAAACCCATTCAGTGGCTTTGCAGAAAAAAAGACCTGATGGTCTGCTTCTTTAAAGATTACTGCCAAGAACTCTTGTTGATCATTTTTATTCTTAACGCACGGGATTGCTATATACGTGCCAGGGACAGACCCAAGGGCAGGTGACAACACCACCAAAACTCATATGGAAAGTAAACATTGGTTGCTAAATCCAAACAGGCCAAAGAAAAGGGAACTAAGAGTCAAAGCTAAGCTGGTAGATAATTTAGGTGTAGATAAGATGAAAATAGACGAAGAAAAGTTTAGAAGCCCTCCATCAGCTTGCAGGAAAGTTGATCTGGGATCATTCTGTGCCATGTTGTTGTTGTTGTTATGTGCCATTGAGTCGGCCCCCACACATAGTGACCCGTCCTTGGGCTGCCAAGGCAGTATCACTACGGAAGTAGAATGCCCAACCTTCCTTCCAAGGAGTGGCTGGTGGGTTTGAACCACCAGCCTCAGGTTAGCAGTCAAATGCCTTAGGCACTATGATACCAGAGCTCACAGTCAATTAGTTGGTCATAATGAGACCAGGTCAGGGACATTAGTGTTGCTTTTCAACAGATTTCCATAACACTCTTAATAATTTTGTTCTGTTTTGATTAAACTTGAAGTAAAAAATGGTTCTTTTAGGTTTGCTTTTTTTTTTTTTAATGTTATGTAAACATTGACATACATTAGTATAAAACATGCTGTCACTTTATTTCTGGGTTCAAATTGCCAATTTTTCATTAGTAGTTGAGTGCTTCACCCAGTTATTTACTTGTTGTTAACATCTTCTTCACAGAAATCAAATGTTAGAACCCTAATGCAACTCCAGGCTCTCCCAGTGTTCTCTTGAGATTGATTTGCCCTGGTGCTGCTAAGTGGATGTGAAAACAGTATCTTTCCTCTCAAATATTAAAATGTGGACTTTGCCTTCTTACCTCCTAGAGACCAATGCCTCAGAGGCAGCGCTACATATGATTTGTGTGATTTCAGGCCACAGTAGGATATGGATTGATGCATGGGAACTGCACTCTCTTCCTGCCACCTCCTTCTGAATTTGAGGCTTGCATTAATTTTGGGGCTTTGCATCGTTCCTACTTTCAATTCTGTGATCTATGTCTCAGTTTTAAATCTCCAGAACTAGCTCTTTGAAGACCTTTGTTAGACTGGTAATTAGAATTTTCACCTTTATACCAGCTTAACTTAAGGTAGAACTGTCAGCTGTTTTCCTTCATTAAATTGTACAGTTAAGACTTACGCATGTAAATACATGCAAAATTTTATTTGAACAATTTAGTATTTATTTGCAGGATACTTACTGAGAGTGTGCATAGACATATATGCACACTATATTTACAATAAAATCATAATATACACTCATATTTTCATCATCAACTCATCTTAACATTCAGGTCTTGTTAGAAATGGGCATTGAACATGTTTTCCTTTTGGATCCATAATCAAAGAGGTTGTTTTTTTTTTTTTAATAATCAAACTTTATTGATTATATACTGTAGTAGTATAGAAGATAATGCATTTTATACCTTTACTTCAGATGACCTTCCTAGCCTTCTCCTTTGTCACTGTCTCTGTGTTCTGTAGGTCCTTCCCGCTGAACACTCAGCATATCCGTTCTCTCATACAGTATTTTCTGTCTGCTCATGAATCCTTTTATTGTATCTCTTCTCTTTCATGGAAGCTTCTACTCCTCTTTCAAGCTCTAATACAACTCCTTCATCCTCTAGGTAAAATTTTCTGACTTTTTTCTGATATGTGCCCTTAATGCTGAACAGTAGAATTAATTTGAAAACTCACCTATAGACCCAATAGTCATTATGTACTTTTTCCTACTTTAACATCTAAGACATGGAATCCTACTTAGCACATCAAATAAACTCCTTGAGGGTAGGCCTTGCCTTACTTATCTTCATAACCTCTTTCACCTATCAGGGACTCATAAATGTTTCAGTTGAATCAATCAAATTTATCTCATATCGAGGGTTATTTTGTGCTGTGTGGCTTCCTCATGGTAAGATTAAACTTTTCTCTAATGTAATGAAATAGTGAAAAAAAGATGTAAAATGTTTCCTTGAACTAATTTAGAAAAATTTCAAAGCCATTGAAATGATTTTGATGTTTGAAAATATAATTAAAGTATTGGACTTAATCGAATACTTACATGTTCACTCCATTACATAATTTTGTCAACCTTTACTATTAAATGATTTTAGCTTCATCTATTTCAACATTGATTAGTTATAAATTTATACTTGCAAACTAATTTATTTTGTATAACTTTTATCTTGCTTCAAGCATTTTGTTCCTAGAATTAAACCACATTTATTTACTTATTTACTACACAATTCACAACATCATTTTCTTAACCATAATCATGATTATCTCCATGATCATCAGAGAGACAGTTAAGATTAGTGATTAAGATCATGGACTTTGCATCCAGAATTACTAGCTGTTTGATTTTAGATAATTTCTCTGTATCTCAGTTTTAATCATTTTTGAAAATAGTACCCTTCTTATGTTGTTGTTAGCATGAAACAATTCAACACATTTCAAATAATTAGAAGAATACCTAGCACATATATTTAAAAAAATGACATCAGTATAAAATATAAAATTCAGTATATGATTCAATACTATCACTGAGCATATTGTATGTATCTGCTATAAAGTAAAAGAGAAGCTCTGGTGACATAGTAACTAAGGCATTTGACTTCTAAACAGAAGGCTGGCGATTCAAATCCACCAGCCACTCCTCGGAAAGAAGGTTGGGAAAAGAGTCACACAGAATATTTAAAAGGACCACTCTAGAAGACAAAGTATTACAATAAAATGAACAAACACCTGGTATTAGAAACCCAAAAGGTAAGAACATGCTGGGCATTTCTCAAGCTGAAAGAACTAAAGAAAAATTCAAGTCTCTGAGTTGCAATATTGAAAAATTCTATGGGCAAAATATTGTATGATGCAAGAAGCATCAAAAGAGGATGGAAGAAATACAAAGAGTCATTGTACCAAGAAGAATCAGTCGATGTTCAAGCATTTCAGGTGGTAGCATATGATCAAGAACTAATGGTAGTGAAGGAAGAAGTCTAAGCTGCACTGAAGGCATTGGTGAGAACAAGCCTTCAGGAATTGATGGAATACTAATTGAAACATTTCAACAAATGGATGCATCCCTGAAGTTGTCTATGATAAGAAATTTGGAAGACAACTACCTGGCCAACTGACTAGAAGAGATAAATATTTGTGTCCAAATTTATTTGTTTCAAAGAAAAATGATTTGATCAACTTCTTTTTGTTTGATCTTTCCTATGAATGTTTAAACTGAAACATGGATGAATTAAATATGATATTGTTAAATTCACTATACTCATTTATTCAAATTTACAAAGAAATTTTTCTTTCATATCAAATGAATTTTCATTTAAACTATTTCACAAATTAGTGAAAATGCATCTTTAGGCATACTTTCTTGGCGTTCCTCTCAGTGAAAATAATTAAGTTATTTGGCTCCCTATTGAAGGATGATTGTTTGAGTCCACTAAGAAACACCTAAAAAGAAAGGTCTAGTGATGTACTCCCTAAATTCAGGTATTGAAAACCCTATGAATGACAGTTCTACTCTAACACACATGGGGTCAATCTTAATCCTTTAACTTTCCTCATGAAACTTTAGATAGAGTCTACTCTTTCAGGCACTCTTACCTATGCAAAGACTATCCCTTGCTAAGGGGTCAGTGAGACTGCATCTTCTGACCTCCTCTAACCCCACAAGAGGAAGACAGGATCACTATCAGTAGCCCAATGCCTATTCCTGCGAGGCCAGACATGCTGCCTCCTTCCAGTCCTTTCACCACACCTGACCCCAACCATTCCTCCTGCAGCACCCACCACCTCTCTGCTGGGTTAAATAATTTGCTGCGGTGGCCACACAGAACTCACACATTATGAGGTTTATTAGGGAAGCAATTCAATTGTATTAGTCTACAATTGAAGTTCAGAAATAACGCTCAGTCTCTCAGCATGCTGTGTCTCAGTGGTGTGTGTCTCTTGGTGTATCTCTCAGCAGTGTGTGTCTCTCCCATCTCTCAACCACAGTGAGAGATTTCTTCTGCCTCTAGAAGGGCTCCTTTTGAGCCTGGCAGAGTGGCAAACTAACCAATCCCAACATCAGAATTCTATACACCTGAGAGAGAGAGTGAAATTCCAGAATTTTATACACCTGAGAGAGAGAGTGAAATTCCCAGAAAATTACTTTGTACTGCTCCCAACAGAAATACCCCAGGTGGATAACTTTAACAATCAGGAGCTACTCATTTGCTCTTGGCAAATTCCACCATGGAGTTTAAAAAGACTTATGGCTAGATAAGCCATACCAGGTAATTTACTATACCGCAACCTCCTTTTTTTTTTTTTTTTTTCCTTTGCACCATCAATCTCTAATGCCCTAAATAATTTTTATCAGGAAAAAAAAAAGACTTCTCTTTCAAATCCTTATGGAAACCAGATTTCTGGAGTCAAGGGGGCTGGGTGAAACACTAAAACTATTACCCTGAGATGGTCTTTAAAACTTAAGCTGAAAATACTTCCTGAAGGCTTCTTAAAATGAGAAAAAATAGCTTAGCTTAAAGTCTTCCTTGAGCATTATGCTCTTTTAAGAACGATCTACTTGGGATCAAAGTGACAACAGCAACTGGAAAGATTAAGTGCGAGCCTTGGAGTAGGCAGTGAGTTTATGTTAATCGGGGAGTAACAACTCAGAAAAGGAGGGTGAGAATTGTTGCACAACTTGAAGAATGCAATCAAGTCAATGAATTATACATGTGCAAATGGTTGAATTGGTGTATGTTTGCTATATATATTCTCAATAACAACAAAATAAAAAAATAAATAAATAACAACTTCTCTTCAGTCTATGTATATTTTCATCTTCTGATATATTTCCTAGCTTTATTAAAATGAAATTTTTCAAAAGGGTCATGTATAGTCATTGTTATCACTTTCTCCCTTCCCTTTCTTTACCCCTACCCAAACTGAGTTTCATCCTTTTGACTCCTGTCATTGCTCACACTAAGATTATCAGTGACTTCTACCAGTGGTCAAACTGACTGCTCATCTTTCTAGGTTCAACATACTAGATACTGCTGAGCTTACTTCATATATGTGTTTTGGCCGATTATATTTTCCAAAGATGACAGCATAAATATGTATCTCATTCTACATGTATTCTCAACAAAGTAATGTTGATACTCCTCTATTGAGAGACAGGGTCTATTTTTCCTCTCTTTGAAGTTAAGTGGATATTTGAATATGCATTGATCAATAGAATGTCACAGATTTAATGCTGTATGACTTGTGAGATTAGGTCCTAAAAGGTGATATGACTTCTTCCTGCACATTCTCTTGGGGTGCACATCTTGGGAGCCCTAAATTGATATGCAAAAATTCCATCTGCTTTGAGGCCACCATGCTGGAAAGGGTGCCTGAAAGTACTCTGTAGTGATAAAGATTGTCTAGGAGCCACAGCTACTCTAGCTCTCAGTCATTAATCATTCCAGTCTAGCCACCAGAGGTCTGATTGAAGAAGATGTCATGTGATTTCCTTTTGCTGTCTTCATGCTGTCCCAACTGAGAGTATAGTGATGTAGGATAGAACCTTGTTTAGATTGGCAGTTCATGAGTAAAATAATGTTATTTTTATTCAGGCACTTAAGTGTTGGAGTGTTTTCCTTAAGCAACCATAATAACTGAAATGTTTTTCTTGCTTGTACAATAATGGCATTTTGGATTTTTCTGTACTTTCATTGACTGTTACTTCTCAGTCTCTTTCATTGGCTCCTATTCCTCTTCCAGCATACTAACATTAGAGAGTTCCAGGATGCTTGCTGTCCATTCTTTTCTACATAAACTCTCTGAATTGCCTTATTTCATACAAACCCATAACATTTATATGTACATGACTTCTTCTCCTCTACCAAAATGAATTTCTAGCCCTGATGTCTCCAGCAAATTCCAAGAATAAACAGTAGTTTCCTTAAGATCTTAACTTGAATATTTAATAAGGAAGTCAAACTTAATACATCCAAAATTGAACTCTTGATTTCTTTTTCTTACACAACAGAATATAAAATTGTTCATTCTCTACTCTTCTACATGGGAGTAAACAGGAATATAAATCACCCAATTTCTCAAGTACAAAATGTAGGTGGAATCGTGATTGTTATTTTTCCTTCCACATCTGTATGACATCTTTTGATTGCTTATACCTCTACTACATATCTCCATACTACATAATTTGGAAGATAGCTTCCTGACCAAACATCAGGAAAATAATGTATTTGTGCTAATACAATGAAAGGTGATCCAACACAATGTGGAAATTATTGAACAATATTATTAATATCACACAGAAACAAAAATTTTGTGGAAGATAATCCAAAAATAGTTGCAGCAGTGTATTGACAGGGAACTGCCAGAAATTCAAGCTTGATTAAGAAGAAGACATGGAACAAGGATATCATTGCCGATGTAAAATGGATCTTGGCTGAAAGCAAAGAATACCAGAAAAATGTTTACCTGTGTTTTATTGACTATGCAAAGGCATTTGACTATGTGGATCATAACATATTACGGATAACATTACAATGAATGGGAATTCCCTAACACTTAATTATGCTCAGGAACCTGTACATTGACTAAGAAGTAGTCCTTCAAAGAGAACAAGGGAATATTGCATGTTTTAAAATCAGGAACAGTGAGTGTCAGGGCTGTATTGTTTCACAATACTTATTCAATACATATGCTGAACAAATAATCTGAGGAGCTATACTATATAAAGAATATACCATCAGGATTGGAAGAAGACTTAATAATAACCTGTGTTAGGCATACGACACAACCTTGCTTGCTTAAAGTGAAGATGACTTGAAGCACTTAGTGATGGAGATCAAAGACTATAACTTTCAGTAGAGATTACACCTCAACAGAAAGAAAACTAAAATTCTCATCACTAGACCAGTGAACAGCATCATGATAAATAGAGAAAAAATTGAATTTCATTTTCCTTGGAGGCCAATCAATACCTATGGAAGCAGCAGTCAAGAAATCAGATGACATATTGCACTAGGGAAATCTGTTGCAAGGAGCTGAAAATACCATGAACTGTTAGAAGAATGAACAAATCTTTCTTGGAAGAATGGAATGCACCTTAGAAGCAAGAATGGCTAGACTTCCTATCATGTACTTTGGTCATTCTGATGGAAGGCACAAATCCATGGAGAATGGCATCATGTATGGTATAGTAGAGGGTCAGAAAAAAAGGGAAAATTTTGGACAAGATGGATTGACAAATGGCTGCAATGATGGGCTCAAGCATAGCAAAGACTGTGAGGATGGCAGAGGACTGGGCACTGTTTCGTTCTATTGTACATAAAGTTGCTATGAGTTAGAACTGACTTGCTGACACCTAAAACAACAAGAAGAAAGGAGAATATCTGTGAAAAATGGGAGGACTGTCAATGAGATATGAGAAAATGATACACAGGGTTGCTTTGAATCAGAACAGACTCGATGGCATTCAACAACAACAACATATTGTCTCCAATCTTACTCCATCTCTATTTCTTCTTCCTAGAGTATATCACCATAATCTTTCTTATAAATTATGGAAGTAGTCTTTTAAACAATATCTCTACTTTCAATCTTCCCACACCTTAATCGATCTGCCACATAGTAGCCCGTGTGATCTGTTTCAAGAAAAATCATGTCATATTACTAATCTGGTTCAAGACAATTGAATATCTTCTCATTTAGAGCTGAGATCATTTTCCTCCAAAGACTGAAAGAAAACCTCCCATTTCATGTTCTCTTCTTTTAATATGACTTGATATTCATAAATTGGTATTATGTTCTGAGGTAGGAGTCAATATTTTCTTCCTTTAAATCTGGATGGCCTTGTGAGTTTATCAGAAGTGATATTTTAGGTTTTAAAATCATATAAAGTCATAACTGATTCTTTTGGAATATTCTTTCGGAACCCCCCTTTCATGACTGAGTAGCTCAGATCAAGGGTGTAAGAGTAACTACAATCTCCAGCCTAAATGAACTCAAGTCAATAGGCATACAGTATTAATCTGCCAGCTATATGAGTCAGCCATCTTGACAGCTAAAGCAGTAATTGAGTATCCTAGCTGAACCCTGCCCACATTGCAGAATTATGAGAAACATAAATTGGTACTCTATTATACCACTACACTTTGGGAGAGTCGGTTACACAGCTATAAATAACTAATACAGGCTTTGTTATCTGAAAGTGGGCTGCTGCAATAAAAATCATGTAGCATAGGCTTTGAAACTGGTCATTAGAGTCAGCTAGAAAAGACTTGGCAAATGTTAGCAGAAACATAAAGAAACTTGAGGAAACTGTCATTGAGGCTTAAAGGAAAGGAATGACCATGTGATTGGGAGATGTTCTGTAGCAATAGAAAATTTGGTAATACTGTTACCTCAAGGGGAGCTGTCTCTGGTGACATAATGCCTAAAGCATTTGACTGCAAACTGGAAGTCTGGTAGTTAAACTCACCAGCCATTACTTGGAAGGAAGACTGGACAATCTATTTCCATAGAGATACTGTCTTGGAAACCCAAGGAGGGGTCACTATGAGTTGGAACCTACTTGATGGCAATGAGTTTTTTTATTTTTTTTTGGTTACTTCAAGTAACATGGCAAGAAGGAAATAGACATAATGAACTTAATGATCTAGCTAAGGAAATTTTCAGAGAAATACAGAAATGTGATCTGGATTATTTTCTTTATCATGATAAAATGTGAGAAGAGTGGAGTAAGCTAAAAAGTAACTCATAAACAAATGACCCAGAACATTCTTACTTTGAAAATGTAACTTTTATTCCCAATCTTGCTGGATGTCAAAAGATGCTCAAATTAAGAATTAATGTAATATAAAAGATCAAATCTATTGTGTTATAAAGCCTTTTATTAAGGCCTCGGAAAGGTCTAGTGTGGTTTATCACAGACTCTTTTAAATAAACAATAGTCATTGTAAGTATTGTAAGAGTGTGGTTGATGGTGGCCTTACTTGTTATACAAAAGGCTCATAAGAATGTTCTCCCCAGAGACTTGTGATAATGTTGAGGAACAGAAGGACTAATCTTGGCAAAATTTTCAGTTATGTGTTTTGTCTAATAGAGTGAATTATAATTGGATACACAGAAAGCCCATACTTTTTTTTTTTTTTTAAAGGAATTTTATCAGCTTGTAATAAAATGAAGAGAAATAGCATACAATGCAAAAAGGCTCTTGGACTTCCAAAACATTAAAAACAAGAAGCAGACTTAAGAAGCCTATTTAGTTGTAAATTTAGTTTTTTCGGGGGCAGGATAAGGGGAAGAGGGTGGGGAAATTCAAAGTGCAGACCTAAGAGCTCAGCTAGTAGAGTCAATAGCTATAGAGATCAACTTCTAGGGAGTAGGTCTGTACTCTAATCATGTAACTGGCAATATGTGCTTTGGTTGGATTTCAGAATCAATATGTAGCAGTGACACCTCCATTTCACCTACCATTTTGAATGGGAGTGTCTACAGATGTTATTCAATACCTGTTGATCATTTTATTTCAAGCACTTCTAGTCATCACTGTTGACAATTTTAGGTTTGTTCCAAAGACCAGGTCATTATTTATAAATTGGTATTATGTGAAAATGGAGGTTGACAACATCAGATTATAAAATGGAGTATGACTACATCAATACATAAGTACCAGATTACATCCTTTCATAACAGCCAAACCACCAAGAATCATGGTAGCCAAGTTGGCACATAACCTTAACCATCAAAACCACGGTTACTGTCACCTCACACCTTGGCATTCATTAATGTCAGACATACATCAATAACATGCAGAAAAGTAGGATAGTAGATTTTTGTTTTTGTTTTTTTACTTTTACTTAAATATGAACTGTCAAAATGACATAGTGGATAAGTATGCTTGAAGGACAGAAAGAAATGTCTCTTTAAGTCAACATGTGTTATATGTCTTCACATTATGAGAAAGAGTGCTAAGGGATCTATTCCTCAGGAAATACACCTAAGGAATATCATCTGCACCCACATCCAATTTAGCTAAAGAGATTCTGGACTTTGAGCTGATGCAATCATGGGATGAGATTTTTCAACCCTGTGGGAGAGGATGTGTATATTTTGCATGCAAAAGGAGTATAAATTGTTTGGGCCTGAGGACAGACCATGACATATTGTCTTTTCAAAAAAATGGCTATAGCAAGATCTCCCATCTCACTTGTGACTTTGATACTACTACCATTGAGAGGTATTCCTTGCCTTTGAATCTGAGCAGCATTATTTATAGATGTTATGTGCCTTTCAAGAGTCAGTCAGAAAGCATGATACATCCTCCTAGTTCTACTTATTGTTAAAATTTAGCCACCATGCTTGGGGAAAAAAAAAAATCCTGTTGTGGAGTGGGTCATGTAAAGAAGAACCTAGACTCTAAGCCATCTGCCAGGTAGTACCAACTCGCCAATCTTGTGAACATTCCATCTTGAATCTTTCAGGCCCCAGTTGTACCACTTCTCCTGAGATTAGTAGTTGGTAGTCTCCAAATGTCTATTATGCCTTGCTCATTTCTCTTGCTCCATTGATAAGGAGTAGAGGTTGAGTCTGTAATAAATTTTGCACCAACTCTTATTCTGTTAGCCTAATCATAATGTAATTCAGCTTGAAAACAACACACCACCACCAATTATTTAATTTTAACTCAAAACTCACTGTAAATAAACTAGCCCATGCTTTTACTAACCAATTTCCAATACATATTAATATTAACATATATTAGCTTATCATAGTACCTATCTCTCCTCACAAGAAAAAGGAATGCATTTATTTGTGTTTATCTTGCAGTTTTACAAGATGTTCTATTAATTTCCATATTGTTACCTTAAGCTATTACGTGCAATTGCTTTCTCCATCACCTGCTTCCATTATTGGCTCCTTGTCTCTTTCTTTAGGCTCCCTGCTTGCATTCCTTCCTCTATTATTGATATCTCTTTAGATGATCCGGTTCCCTCCACTTTCCTTACCTTCAGATAGCCTTATAGCATCTTCCATCATTCCTCATACATATTATTTGCTTTATGTTATACGATATTTGTAAAATACATAAAAGATTGGTAGTATTTTTATTTTATAGATGATGAAACTGAAGTATAAAAGATAAATGACTCACCAGAGGCCGTGATTTGTGGACCTTGTAGTGGGTTTAATGGGAAAGAAGCAGAGGTGAAATGCCAGAAGAGAGAAGTTTGAGAGAGCCAAGATGACTGATAGAGACCTAAGAATGAGGGAGTTAAATGGTCCAGGGCATAAAATGACCTAAGGAACAGTGGAAAGAAAAAGGAGAAAAACCTCAAAATTGATGGCTCCTCTGTCCTGCAAACTTCAAAGTGCATTTCAATTTTAAATCTTTATCATCTCATTGCATAGGAAGGATGAAACACACACACACACACACACACAGAACACTTATCTCTCCTTTAAGTTTTCTACAGTTGGCACAATTCCTTAGATACTGAGGGAAAAAAAAAAAAAATACTACATACACATATAGTTTTACATTAGCTATCACTATTGCTCTTCCTACCTTCAAATACTTTTCCTAAATTCAGTTTCACATACTTTAACCTTATCTACTTGATATGATACTGTTCTTTTGACACATTCTAGTTATTTAATATTAATCAAACTATTTAGTGGCCTAAAGTTATGCAATCATTATACTTTGTTGTGAATTCCAATATATATAATGGTAAGATGTTGTTTGCTAGCAATTTATCAGTTTCCCCTGGGCTTCTTTGTTAGCCTCAAGGCTGGATCTCTGTTCAATTCTTTCTTCTATCATGTTCACAAGGCCACTGTTAACAGCTACAGAGTTGTACATGATGTAAGTCCAAGGGTTTCTCCTAGCATTCTGAACTGCATTCGCTATAAAAATATATCTAATGACCCAGCATCAGTTCCACAGAACAGAGTTACAATTATAGCCATCAGGAGTGCATACTCCAACGTTACAAAGAGAAAATAAAAATAAATTGAGTAATGAACAATGATTTATTTGTTGAAGCCCTAAAATGGGCCAGACTGTGTTGTAATATTCCTGTGGTTGTGTGGAGAATACAGAATCCTGGTTAGATACAATTATGATTTCAATTTGAGTTCAGTTGTTACAGGTCATGAGAATGATGAAAATAAGTATCTACGCTCAGGTAATCTCTGACTACCTTCACTGAAAGATTAAGTATGAGGTTTAATAGACAGAAAAGAATAAAAGTCCTTAGGCTTGAGCAACTATATAAATGGTAGTACCATTTTCTCTGGTGAAGGGCATTGGAACACAAGAAAGTTTGAAGACAGAAAATAATAGGGATCGAAACATTATGTTTGAAGATACTGAATTTGAATCACCATGAATTGGAATTGACCCAACAGCAACTTTTTTTTTTTTTTTAAGGTATCTAATTGAAGGGTGTGATGGTTTGTATTGAGTTAACTGAGCTAATCTGAAACTATGTTTCCTAGAGCATCCTTCTCTGTATATTTCTAGGTAGGTCATAGGAGACATTTTGCAGGAGATTGAGAAGATAGAAGTGAGGCAGCTGCCATCTTCTTTTTATTCTCAGAAGTATGATGCAGGACACACGGGCCTGCTGTAGTGCACACACATGGTTGCCGAGCTGCTCACTCACCTTGCCGGGATGAGGCAGCAGCAGCCAACTCACAGAAACTTGCGAAGTATAAAAATGAAATGAAAACAAGTGCTTAGCACTAGGAGCAT
>NW_006921807.1:3247484-3287770 GCF_000298275.1 Orycteropus afer afer | reverse complement strand
TATATATATATATATATACACATATATATACATATATATATATACACACACACATTGCTTGTATTAGAGTGGATGGATTTTGATAGATTGATAATGAAAATAAAGCACTTCATCCATAAAAAATGTGTAAGGAATTTTGGTTATAATGATAGCACAATCCTTGGCTACAAAGGACAACAAATACCTTTGCACAGGACTCCTGTTTGTACTTGAGTCTGGCAGATGCTGGCAGTGACTTTAAGAGGCTACAGAGAACGATCTGCCACAGTTTTGCTGGGACTGTTAAAAATAGCCCTAGGCCAGACACATGCCATCCATCAGAATTAAGTAGATCACTCAGCACCTGCTTTCTGTACCCTGTCTTCTGTTCCTCCATGTGCTTTCCCAGATACTGATGGGTCCTTGGCCCTTGTTTCTAGGTATAGCAATGATCTCTGCCCGGGGAATAGATAATGATCCCTGGAACAAGATGTACAAGCAAAGAATATATTTATCATCTTGGAATTGAGCTATTACTAATAATAGATACTTTGCAATGAACCCTCACTTTGTGCCAAGCTCTTGCAAAACAGTATTACAGATCTTATTTTATTTAATCCTGGCAATAATGGTAGAAGGCAAGTCCTAGTATTATTCCCATTTTGTATTTATATACATTAACTCATACAGAAATTAAATAAATTTGTAAGGTCTCACAGTAAATGGCAGCATGAGGACTCAATCAGCTGTCATCTACATCTAATGACTGAACTAACTTCATATACTAAATTGTGCCTTTATGTTTGTGAAAAGCTTGAGAAAACTGTGTTTTTTGCAGAGGTTTTGGGTATATTTGACTGGTTGCTTTGAAATTGAACCCTGATATGGCCATTAAAAAACCAAAACCAAATGCATTGCCACTGAGTCAGATCCGACTCATAGCAATCCCTCCTTGGGTTTTCGAGGCAGTATCACTACAGAAGTAGATTGCCCAACCTTTTTTCCAAGGAGTGGCTGGTAGGTTTGAACTGCTATATTCTCTGAAATCTTGAAGGAGGGAGTAGAATCTGCAATAATTCTTGTGAAGTTTCAAGGAAATGAATGAGTTTATATAACTAGACAAATGGAAAACCAATTCCAATATAAGATAGTCAGACTTTTCATAATAACAGGTGAAATTATTCTGTGTTATAATGAAAAATGTGGACACTCTGGTACATCTCTGCTGTCTGAAAGCTGACTTTATTATTATTGTTGTTAATAGAATGAAACTCAACTGCTCTAGAGACTGTTCTTGTTCTGTGAAGAAATCTGAGTACTTTCTTATGAAATATTATAGGCTGAGTACCAAGAGTCAAAGGAGCTGACTTCCTGAGGGTCCTTCTGAGACCTGAGTACAACCAATGGGGAGGTATGTGGCAAAAGTAAGGCATGGATATGTAAGAACAAAAATATAAAGAAATACAATCCACTAGGAAAATGTAGGCAGCATAAGCATGTATATGCTGAAAAAAACAAGCCACAAAATACATTAAGCAAAACTGTGAAGAACAGAAGAATTTTACAGAATAACTTAATAAAAATATCTAGTAATTAAATAATAGAGAATGGAGAATGTTTTTCAAAATTTCCTAAAGATATTATATTATTAGTAAATAAATCAATAAAATGCATTATGTTATTTTAATGGAAGAAAATAGAATAAATGTAGAAATTAAAAGCAAAAGTACATCCAAAATTAATTAATCTAATGAATATAAGAGTAACTATTTTTCTCTATTATTTGTATTAAAGAGAAAATAAAACTAAAATTACAGATTATTTAGAAATGATCAACATATATATATTGATTTCCAGGTCAAACTAAAAATTTATTAAATATCATTAAATTAATTTATCTTTTAAAATTCTAGAACTAAATTAAACTTGCATTAATCTCAAAAAGCTAATAAAACAACAAAATAAAGCACTGATATTAAAAGCAGAAGCTAACATAATCTCTTGTCGCCATGTTAAGCAGAACTAGAAACAAATACATTGAGAACAAACACAATACCTCAGCTACTTGCTTTTGAAAATACTTGCTGTTGAAAAGTATGACTAGAGGCCAATGAAAATAGCTTTTTTTTTCTTTTTAATCAAGACTAATAAATTGTTCATCAGTACTCACTCCAAGACCTTCACCTCACACACTATCCAATCCAAAACTATTATTTCATAAACATTGCTGAATCCCATTCATCACTACCATTTTGCTATACCCACCTCAAAATCATTCAGTTCAGGTACCAAACAAGGAGCTCTGGTTGCACAGTGGTTAAGCACTCAGCTGCTAACCCCAAAGTCAGTGAATTGAACCCATCAGCTGCTCCATAAGAGAAAGATGTGGCAGTCTGTTCCCATAAAGATTTACAGCTTTGGAATCCCTATGGGGGCAGTTTTAATCTGTTCTTGAGGGTCTCTATGAATTGAACTTGATGGCATCAATTTTATTTTGGGGTTGAAGACACTGCATTTAAAAAATATCCTCTGATATCCCTCTCTTAGATACTACACCAGAACTCTGCCAAGGTGCTGTGTTCTTCCTTCTTGTGTTTGGTCCTAATAAACCTAGATTTGCTAATTAATGGTATCTCTGAAGTTATTTGGGGAACTTAACAGACAATGGAAGAAAAAGGAAGAAATCAATACTTAATAAATAAATAAATAAATGGGAAGAAGTTACAAGTCTCTTTTAAAGGATTCAAAATAATGTATGGCAATATCTCCTCCTTAAGAGATGGATCTTGATTCCTTATATTTTCCTGCTCTCTTTGCCTCTCCTACTGAGAGTAGATTAGTGTAGTTATGGCTTCCAAAGAATAGAGTAGGGAAAAAGAAAATGGTAATTTGACAGTGGAGAAACTTGGCAACACTATCTGAAACAAGTGGTGAAATACGCCACGACTAGTGATGTTATGTGTATATCATCTATAGTTTGATAAGACGTGGTGAGTAGGGCACTTCACCTCTGTGGTACGCTTTCCCAAAACTTAGAACCCTAATTTAATTATGAGGAAAAACTAAAGCCAACTAACTTGGACAACATTCTGCAGAAAACCTAGACAATATAGGCCAAGACTGACTATCAAGATTATGAAAATCAAGGAAAGATTAGAAACTGACACAGATTAGAGGAAACCGCAGAGACAAGACAACTACATATAGTGTGATATTCTGAATTGGATCCTGGAACAGTAAATATATTAATGGAAAATCTGGTGAAATCCACATAACCCTTGGAACTTAGTTAATAGTATTGTTCAAAAAATATTTAAAGAAAAAAAAAGTAAATTCTACTTGGTGAATGAAAGATAAAAACATCTGATAATTTTGACTGAAAAAAAAAGAAAAGAGAAAAAATAATTAGGAATAAATAGAGATATAAGAAAAAATTCAGAGTTGAATAAAAGAAAAATAACTCGCATTCTAAGTATTTGACAATTTAAATGAAGTGATAAATTTCCTTATAATAATTTAATATAATAAGTAGTTTCTATGAAGTCAAGTCCAACTCATGGTGACCTCATGTGTGTCAGAATGTAAGTATGGTCTAGAGGGTTTTCAAAGGTTGATTTTTTTTTTTTTTTTTTAAAGAGATTACCTAGTCTTTCTTCTGGGGTGGTTCTCTTTGAACTTGAACCTCCATCCTTTTTGTTGGCAGCCAAGTGCATTCACAGTTTGCATACCAGGACATAATTAAGAATATTTAAATCAGTAACTGCAGATAGAAATGAAAGGAATAAAGATCTATATATGATCTGTAAAGAGTATATAATGAAATCTGTGAGAGCCAGAACTCAATGGAATTGTTTTTCTGGGTACTGAAAATTCTCTGCCTTTTACAGGGTGCAGTCATACCACTTTCCTGTCACTCATTTTTGTGGAAAATATTTGAAATTCCCTTCTCTGACAAGTTTCCACCTTACACAGTTTTCAGCTTTTGCTGGCATCTAAAGCTGGGTTCCCTAATGAAGCAAAGCCAGTGAAGCTTATATGTGTGTGTGTGTGTGTGTGTGTACGTATGAGGGGAAAGAAAGAGAGAGGGAGAGAGAGAGAGAGAGAGATTTACCTCAAGGAAATGGCTTAGACAGTTGCAGAGGTTGGCAAGTCCTAAATCTGTGAATCAGATGTCAGTCTGGAGGCTTCTCCTGACCATGTAGCTTCAGAGGCTGATGAAACCCAGATTGGCAGGCAGTACAGCAGTCTTCTGTCTGCAGAGCAATAAAAGCAATATCTACAGGAAAGATGGCAAGTTGTTGACTCACAGGCTACAAAGGCAATAATCCCACTATCAGTAGGCAATATGACAGGCCGTTGCTTCCAGTCCAATAAATGGAGGTCAGGTGATGCCACACGCAGGATCCAGGTGGAGCAAAAAGCCAGAGAGCTTTTGCCAGGATGTCATACATATTGGAAGCAGGCAATACCTCTGAGGAAAATCCCTTTCAACTGATTGACTGCTCATAGTAGATCTCATCATGGAGGTTATTATTTTATATCACATCTCATCAGGGGGATGACGACATCATAACTGCTAAACTACTGAATATTATGGTCAATTCAAGTTGACACACTATCTTAACTATCACAACATGTTTTACTATATTATATGACATCTAAAAGAAAATCTGAGCCATCCAAATAAAATGTTATCAGAACTACAAGGATTATTAACATATGCGTATCAGTAAGACTATACTAAGAAAAAGTTCCATTAATAAAGAAAAACAACTATAAATATGTAAGGCTATTGCAAACATGAAACAATTAATACTTTTGTAAAATATTTAAACAATTTAGCATGAAAACTGGCTAGCAATTTCCAAAGTTGATCTGGAAGAGTGAATGTGTGAGAAAAACTATGAAAATGTTGGAAAGAATTGACTCACAGTGGTAGAATTACTCTGGCAGAAAACAAACATGATATATAGTTAGAATAATTAAAATGTCACAAAAAAATGTAGTGTATAATATGTACATATATATACACATTTTATATATATATATATATATACATATCGAGCTCTATTGATGAAGTGGTTAAAGCGTTTGGCTGCTAACCCAAAGGTCAGCAGTTTGAAACCACAAGCTACTCTGCAGAAGGAGGATGAGGTAGTCTGCTTCCATAAAGATTTACCTCCTTAGAAATCCAATGGGGGTCACAAAGTCTAAATGGTGATCGTATCAGTGTCCTCACAGAGATTATAACTAGGATGAGGTGCTTGGAATTGAATTATTAATTTTTTACCATAAATTTGAATTAATAATATTGAATATGAAAGATTGTCATTGAAAAAAAAAATGCTTTCCATGTTTCTGTGTGCCTTTATTGCTTTTCAATTTCTAATTTGGGGTTAGCAAGAGATGAAAGTTCCTGGTGGGTTAAATTCATTTCTTTCTAAAGATAATCAAAAGAAGGTGTAGTGGGACAGTAGTCAAAAGCATTCTGCTACTAACCAAAAGGTCAGCAGTTTGAAACTACCAACTGTTCCACAGAAGAAAGATGTGGCAATCTACTTCCATAAAAACTTAAAAGCCCTGGAAACCTGTTAAGGCAGTTCTACTCTGTCCTATAGGGTCCCTAGGAGCTCTGTTAGCATAGTGCCTAAGGCATTTGAATGCTAACCAGAAAGCTGACAGTTCAAACTCACCAGCCACTTCTTGGAAGGAAGATTGGGCAATCTACTTCCATAGTGATAGGTCCTTGTGAATCCAAGGAGGGGTCACTATGAGTCGACTCAATGGCAGTGAGTTTGGTCATTTTTATGGGGTCCCTATGAGTTGGAATCAACTCAATGGTAGTGAGGTTTGTGTTGTTGCTTCTATTTTTAAAAAGACAATCATTGTTCAAAAGATGTGAAATGTGTGTCCCCAAAAGACCTGGTGCACATGGAATGCACTGGACACATCTGTCCTGACAACAGAAGGCTTTTTCCTCCCACTAGTAAAATGTGTTAACTTACCTTCTCATTTCTTCCATAGAATGTAACTATGTTTACGAAAAAGTAAAACTGAAACTTCCTAAAAATTTGTTGAAAATGATTCCATTTTTACTAGTTAATATTGTTTTTAGGTGCCATCAAGTCAGTTTTGACTCACAGTGACCCTATGTAAAATAGAAATAAGCACTGCCCTGACTAGCTATGCTTAGAATTGTTGCCGTGCTAGAGCTATTGCTACAGTCACTGTGTCTATCCATTTCATTGAGAGTCTTTCTCTTTTTTTCTGAACCTATACTTTACTAGGCATTGTATCTTTCTCCAGGGACTAGTTCCTCCTGATATCATGACAAAAGTAGGGGAGACAAAGTCTGGCCATTCTTACTTTTAAGGAGCATTCCAAAGATATATGGAAACAATTAGTCTAAGGGATTGGTAGACCATGCGATCCTCAGCCTATTTGATCATGAGACCAGAACTAGATGTTGCTTGGTTACTACCATCAACCACTCGGAAGGGGATCAGTGCAGGGGATGCTGGATAGAGTGAGAGAACAAGGTGGAAGAAAACTCAAAATCACAAAAAAGGCCAGGTTTTCTAGTCTGATAGAGCCTGGTGAGACCCCTGAGACTATGGCCCTAGCTACCCTTCAGGTCTGGAATTGAACTCACTCCTATGGCTTCCAGCCAAATAATAGACAGGCATATGGGATGAACATTTACTTCTGGTAGATATAGAACTTGGAGCAATCAATCATGTGAGAAGAGAAGGGCAGTATTTGTATAGGGAGACAGCTCAGAAAAGCATGAGTATATGGGAGGGAAGAACAGAAGGAATAGGTAACTAAGGGGAGGAAGTGGAAAGAGAGCTGTTACATTGTGGGAAATAAGTCAATGTTAAGAGACAAAATGTGTATGATCTGCTGTATGGAAAATAAATTTGCTCTGTAAACCTTCACCCAAATGACAATAAAAATTAAAAAAAAAAAAAAAAAAGAGCATTCCAGCTGTCCTTCTTCCAACACAGATTTGTTTGTCATACCAGCAGTCCATGGTATAATTAATATTCACCAAAACCTTAAAACAAAGACATAAATTCTTCTGCAGATTTCATTATTCACTGTCCAGCTTTCACATACATACGAGGCTACTGAAAAGAGTATGGCTCGGGTCAGGCACACTTTAGTCTTCAAAGTGACATGTTTGCTTTTTAACACTTTAAAGAGGTCTTTTGCAGCATATTTATCCAGTGCAGTAAGTCCTTTGATTTCTTCACTGCTGCTTCCATGGGCATTGATTGTGGCTGTAAGTAAAATGAAATTTTTGACAACTTCAATCTTTTTTCCATTTATAGTGAATTTGTTTCTTGGTCCAGTTGTGAGGATTTTTATTTTCTTTATGTTGAATTGTAATCTATACAGAATGCTGTAGACTTTGGTCTCCATCAGTAAGTATTCCAATACTTCACTTTCAGCTAGCAAGGTTGTGCCATCTGCATATGGCAGGTTATTAACAAGTCTTCCTTACATCCGGATGTCATGTTCTTCTTCATATAGTCAAGGTTCTCAGATTAATGGCTCAGCATACAGATTGAATAAGTGTTGTGAAAGGAATGCTGATGCATACCTTTCTTGATTTTAAACCATGCAATATCCCCTTAGTCTGTTCTAAGGACTGCCTCTTGGCAAGTTCCTGATAAGCACAATTAAATGTTCTGGAATTCCCATTTTTCACAACGTTATCCATGTGTTATGTAATATGATTCACACAATCAGTGGAATGCCTTTGTGTAGTCAATAAAATACAAGTAAATATATTTCTGATATTCTTTGCTTTCAGCCAAGATTCCTCTGACATCAGCAATGCTATCCCTTTTTCCACATCCACTTCTAAATCTGGCTTTAATTTCTGGCAGTTCCCTGTTGATATACCACTACAACAGTCTTTGAATGCTCTATAGCAAAATTTTATTTGTGTGACATTAATGATATTGTTCAAAAATTTCTGCATTCTGTTAGCTAAATTTTCTTTGCAATAGTCATAAATATAGATCTCTTCCAGTCATTTGGTCAGGTGCCTGTATTCCAAATTTCTTGGCACAAGTGAATGAGTGGTTTCAGCTTTGCACCTGTTTGTTGAAACATCTGAATGATTAGTCCGTCAATTCCTGAAGTCTTGGTTTTTGCCAATTTGTTCAGTGCAGCTTGAACTTCTTTTTTCACTAACATTGGTTTTAATCATGTTACCTCCTGAAGTGGTTAAGTTTTGAACAATTCTTTTTGATACAGTGATTCTGTGTATTCCTTTCATCTTTTCTTAGTGTTTCCTACATCATTTGATATTTTGTCCATAGAATCTTTCAATATTGCACACAAAAGTTATTTATTTTTCTTCAGTTCTCTCACCTTGAGAAATACTGGCATGCTTTTCTCTTTTGAATTTCTAAGTCCAGACCTTTGCACAATTCATTATAATTCTTTACTCTGACTTCTGAAGCTACTCTTTAAAATCTTCTGTGTAGCTCTTTTACTTCATTAGTTCTTCCATTCACTTCAGTTACTCTGTTCAAGAGCAAGCTTCAGAGTTTCTTCTGACATCCATTTTGGTCTTCTCTTCCTTTTCCTGTACTTTAATGACCTTTTGATTTCTTCATATAAGGTGCCCTTTATGTCATCTCACAATTAGTCTTGTCTTTGGTCATTGGTGTTCAATGTATCAGGTCTGTTCGACAGAACGTTTCTAAATTTACATGGGCTATAGTCAAGGGAGCTCTGGTAGCATAGTGGCTAAGACACTTGCCTGCTAACCAGACGGCTGGCGGTTCAAACCCACCAGCCACTCCTCGGAAGGAAGGTTGGGCAATCTACTTCCGTAGTAATACTGCCTCGGAAACCCAAGGAGGGGTCGCTATGACTATGAGTCGGGTTTGACTCGACGGCACATAACAACAACAACAAACAACATAGTCAAGGTTATATTTCAGTTCTCATAAACTAATTTTAATTTTCTTCACCTTCAGCTTAAACTTGTATATGAGCAATGGATGTTCTCTATTCCACAGCTGGACTGTGTCCTTGTTCTGACTGAGGATAATGAGCTTCTCCATCATCTCTTTTCACAGATATAATTTATTTGATTCCTATGTATTCCATCTTGTGCAAACCATGTGCATAGTCCCTCTTCATGTTATTGAAAAAATGTACTTGCAAAAATACGTCATTGTTATTGCAAAATTCTATCCTGTGAACTCTGGTGTCATTTCTATCACCAAGGCCCTATTTTCTTATTACTGATTCTTCTTTGTTTCCAACTTTCACATGCAAATCAACAATAATTATCAATAATTTATTATCAATCTTGATTGCATGTTTGGTGAATTTCACACTGCAGAAATTGGTAAAAATCTTCAATTTTTTCCTCTTTGGCTCTAGTGGTTGGTGCATAAATTTGAATCATAGTGGTATTAACTGGCCTTCCTTTCAGGCATAGGGATATTATCCTATCACTGACAGCATTGTACTTCAGAATAAAACTTGAAATATTCTTTATGATGATGAATGTCATGCCATTCCTCTGAAATTAGTCACTCTAGACATAGTAGACCATATGATTTTCCAAGTCAATATGGCCAATACCTGTCCATTTCAACTCACTAATGTCTAGGATATACATCTGTATGACATCCATTTCATTTTTGATAACTTCCAATTTTCCTAGATTCATACCTTGTAATTGCTTTTTCCAATTATTAATGGATAGTTACAGCTGTTTCTTCTCATTTTGAGTTTCACTACATCAGCAAAGAAAGGTCTCAAAAGCTTTACTCCATCCATGTCACTAAGGTCTATTCTACTTTGAGGAGGCAGGTTTTCTCCAGCTTTATTTTGAGTGTTTTCCACCACTTGTCTGTCAGCCTGTCACACTGTGGTGATTTGCCAGTTGCTGTTATATTGGAAGCTATGCCACTGGTATTTCACATACCAGCAGGGTCACCCATGGTGGATAGGATTTAGTGGAGCCTCCAGACTAATACTGATTAGGAAGAAGGACATGGAAGTTCACTTCTGAAAAAAATGGCCACTGAAAATCTTCTGAATAGGAGTGAAAAAGAATATGTAAAAACAAACAAACAAACACTGCCATCAATTTGATTCTGACTCATAGCAACCCTATAGGACAGAGTAGAACTGCTCTATAGGGCTTCTAAGACTGTAAATCTTTATGGAAGCAAACTGACTCATCTTTATCCCAGGGAGCAGGTGATAGATTTGAATCACTGAATTTTTTTTGTAATTATTTCAATGATTTAACCACCATGCCACCAAATCTCCTTTAATGGTATTTAATAGAGTGGTTAATTTATGCCATTTTATTTATTTGTTTCCTTATTTTAACTGTCACATTGTGTCACTTCACATAGATTTTGTTCAGCATCCCTGAATTAAAGTAAGGAAAAATGAGACAAAAAGTCCAGATTTTTTTGTGGCTTTGAAGTTTTCTTTTGGTAAAAATTATTACTGTAAGTATCTTCATTTTAGAAGTTGGGCAATAGGTTACTTACTATTTAATTTAATTTATTATTTTTTTTTTAATTGTCATCTCCTGGAACTACTCCAGATATCATCAAACTACAACTCATGGACCAAATCCAGCCCACCTCTTGTTTTTGCAAAGAAAACTTCAATGGAATGCAGCCATACTATTTATTTATGTATTGACTGTTTTTTTGCTACCACCCAGAGTAGTATTTTCAACAGAGCATGTATGGCTCCCCAAGACTACATTGGTTACTATATGCCTCTTTGCAGAAAAGTTTTACCAACTCCCAACTGAACTAGTTGACTTTCTGCCCTAATGTACGGCTAATAAACTAATCCCACAAACCACAGAGAATACACATAGATTACAGCAGCATTTCTCATATGTGAAAAATGTAAATAATCCTATAGGAGGATAAAAAAATATTCTCTTAGACCAGTAGTATTACATTAAATGTTTATAGCTTTGACTTATTCCAAGGCATATTTAAAGTACTAAAAAAATAAACTTAACTTGAAGGAATGATGATCTGAACTAGTTTTGTACATAAAAATGTCACTTACTGCTGTGACATAGGGTCTTTTGATCTTGGTACATGTGTCCTAGTATGCTATATGTGATGACATAATTTTCTCTCCATTTTCCTCTATTTCCATTACTATGAAACCTGTGAAACAGAAGATGTTTTATCATTTGAGGTTGACTTTTTAAGTGAGCGTTAAAAATGGAGAATGTCATATAATTGAGGTATTAAGACCATCTTTGTTCTTTTATCAGGACATCAAAATATCCCCCCATGCTAAGCATTGCAGAGACTTGAATCCCATGGTAGCCCTTGGGTTGTTATAATTACCATCCAGATGATCTGATAGGAGTGTGTATACACACACACATACACACATATTTTATAATATTGCTAAAATGAAGGGGAAAATTAAATAATTCCCATTGTGAATTTAACATTATTAAAATGTATTTGCACACCACTATGCAAGTTAAGAAACACTGACTCACAGCAATGGTGTACACAACTCAAAAGAAAGGAAATGCAGGTTACTGGTCACTTTGTTCAATAGGTAAAGCAAAGACGTAAGAAGCTGAATGTTACTTAATACTGGAGAAGCATTTTTTCATGGACTCCTAAGGTTTGACTAAACATAAACAATCCCCTTTATTTTAATAGAATCCTTCCTCTTATTAGTAATCTAAATAATTTAATCAAAATGCACTTTCGTAGCATATTCTGCATTCTTATTGTTGTTTTTTGCCATCAAGTCAGTTCCTACTCATAACAATCCAATGTGTGCAGAATAGATCTGCTCCATAAGATTTTCAAGGGTTTTAAGTTTTGGAAGCCTATCTTCTGAGGTACCTCTGGATCTGTTTGAACTTCCAGCCTTCAAGCTAATAGTCAAATGTTTAACCATTTGAACAACTCAGGGGCTCCTATTTTCTATATAATACAGAATTACGAATAAATTGAGCTTCATATGAAAAATATATATTTCTGGTACTGTAAATACTTACGTTGTTGTTGTTGTTATATGCCATCGAGTCGGCCCCAACTCATAGCGACCCTCCTTGGGTTTCTGAGGCAGTATCACTATGGAAGTAGGGTTGCCCAACCTTCCTTCCGAGGAGTGGCCTATCTAAAAAACAGAGATATACTAAAACACTTAAATATTGTAGGTTGGATGTCAAGGCTGTGCATAAGTAACTGTCAGAACAAGTGATAAAAACAATTAAGGACTTTAAAAATCCTGAAGAAGTTTGATTAAGTAGAGGAAATGAGGATATAAGGTACGATAATTTGGTTTAGTAAGGATTTCTATGATAGAAAAAGTAAAATTCTGATTACTACAAAGACAAAAAAATAAAAATAATAATAATAAAAATGCTTTGCTTCAGGAAGGGAATTCACTTTGTAGGTTACCGGGGAGGGGAGGGGAGGGCAGGGAATAATTTTGGGCTAGTTGGGGGCCACACGCTGAGGTGAGTAAGGGGAGGGATGGTACAGAAAGAGTCTGTGACCACCATGATAACATTGGGGAAAGGGAGGACACTGAATTGTGCACATAATATAGATGACAGAGGCTAATACCAGTATATGCACAATACTACATTACCATTAACACCAAACACCAGGCTACAGATAAACACATAAAAATCTGAGAAGATCAGATTGGGATCAGTGAATGGGATTATACTCTAGACCAAGGATAGATTTAGCTGAGGCTAATCTTGCACAGATACCAGTGATACAAAATACTCACAATCTTTGCAGGAACAACAGAAGACAGACTCAGAGCAATACTTCACAGAAAGCCAGACTCTGTGGGAGAGAGATCCAATGAATCTACTGACTCAGGACCATAGTATTGCAGCAGACTCAATTAGCACAACAAAATACATAAAAATCTTGTTCTACAACCTGTATTGGTGAGTAGCAACTGGGGTCTTAAAAGCTTTCAAGCGGTCATCAAAGATGCAGCTAATGGTCTCCTATCATTGGAAGTGAAGAAGAGTGCAGTCAGCCCTAGGATATGATGGTCCTCGAGACCAGAAGAATTAGATGGTGCCCAGCTACCAATGCCAACTATTCAGGAAAAGATCAAAACTGGAGATCCTGCATAGAGTAGGAGAAAAAACAAGGAACAAAATCCAAAAACACAATAATGACCAGAATTACTGGTCAGATGGAGTCTGGTGGGACCCCGCAATATTATGGGTCTGGGCTATACTTTGGGCTTGGAATAAAACTTACTCCCAGGGGCTGGCTCTCATCCCAACAGTAAACAAGACATACACATATACCACTCAACAAAGGGTGACACACCCACATACCCATGGCTATGCATTCCTTGGAGCAATCAACCATGGGGCACCAAAGTGTCAACATTGGCATGGAGGAAATGTAGGACACACAGGAATGCATAACTATAAGGGGCACTGGGTCAGGGGAGAGGATATTGGGAAAGGAGGGGAGGAAAGTGGGTTATGGTTGGGGGGTGGTAGTTGGGAAGTGAAACCAAATGTACACGAAATGTTGAATGGAAAACAAACTCTGCTCTGTAAATTTTCACCAAAAAAAAGAAGAAGAAGAAATAAAAAATAAAAGAAAGAAAAGTAAATAAATAAATAAATAAAACTTGGTTAAATCATTGTAACATTCTATTAAAAAGAAGATCTCAAAGTTTAATTTATATTGTTATTATTGTTATGTGCTGTTGAGTCAGACCCAACTCATAGCACCCACTCCTTGGGTTTCAGAGGTGGTATCTCTATGGAAGTAGATTGCCCAACCGTCCTTCTTAGGAATGGCTGGTGGGTTTGAACCTCCAGGCTTCTGGTTAGCAGTCAAGTGCCTTAGGCATTATTCTACCAAAGCTCCCTCTAATTTATATGAAGGCTAGTTTAATGGGAGCTCTGGTGGTGTAGTGCCTAAAGCATTTGACTGCTAACCATAAGGCTGGTGTTTCAAACTGACCAGCCACTCCTCTGAAGGAAGGTTGGGCAATCTACTTCCGTAGATATAACACCTCAGAAACCCAAGGAGGGGTCACTATGAGTCAAATTGACTCAACAGCAATGAGGTTTTTTTTTTTTTTTTTTAGTTTAATGCTTGCTGAATATCTTTAGAAAATATTAGTTTGGATAATTATCATTTATAAGATAATAGAAATCTAATTAATTTCATGTAAGTTGCTAAAAGTAACTAGGAAATTATGATTCTTCTGGATAATTTATCTCTGACTTGAGCACATATCAGAGACCAGCAGTCTCTACTCTTCAATCAAATGTTCTAGAACAGACCATAGAAATTGCCTGGGGTGAAGATAAGTGAGAGTAAAGACTTGGATTCAATTCTTGGTTGCTTCCCCTCCACACTCTAGTTTGCTTCCAAAGAAGGAAATAAATAGAGCAACTGATATAGATGAGATAAAAAAAGTAGGTGGGTGGATACGACTCTACAGCATCCCTTACATTTTACCAGGATACATACAAGTCAGATTGTCTCAGCAGACCATGGAGGTGAGATCCTGCCACACACAGGAGTGCTTTTTATGACCCATAGTCACGTATACACCTAGAAGGATGTTGCATTACCATAAGTGGTTACAATCTCATTCCTCAGGAACCTGCATCCCTACCTTAGCAATGCAGCGGTGAGGAGTTCTCATTTTTGGTCCACTTAGGCATAGCTCATGCTACTATTCCAATGGTATTCAGCTTCCCTGATTACCAGTATATGTGAAAATTGTTCATTGAAACAAAGGAAAAATACAGGTGCAAAGAATAAGGCAATCAGAAAGAAGAACAATGATACATTTTTCAATAAAAGATTACTAATTATTTTGATACAACAAAAATATGCTGTGAATAATTATCCCATCACAGAATGCTCTACAAGTTTTTATGGTGTTGAAAATACATTAATCTTCTCTACTATATAATCAGAGGTTTTAGTATATTAATAAATTTTGTTATCACAAATGAAATAATGGGCAACATTCATATCGAGAGATGATATATGAATCTCATCTGATAGGGTGGCACCTTTTATATCCTCCCTTTCTCTCAGAATAGACTGTGGCACATTGCAAAATAGATTCCCTTTAGTTCATGACTTGTTCAGTTGCAAATTCATGTAAACTACAGGACCAGTTTGGCACCTGCTGTGATCATGAGTCTACTGCTGTTTCTCTAATCAGAAAACATTCCTATTAGATAAACCATCTGGCTTGAAAAGCATCCCTTTTGCATTCAAAATGGTTTTGTTAGAATTCAGCCAAAGTATGTTTTAAAAGGAAAGATGTGTCAGCAAGACCAGTCTGTTTACTAAGGTAAAAGTTCCCTATTAAAATACCATTTGGGGGATAAACGCCATAAAAGGAAAATATTACACAGCATGAACATGTTCTAGTTACATGGGAAAATGTAGGCGGAGATAACCTTTGTCTAAGGCCAACCATGAAAATCTGTTGAAATTTATCCAGTCATAGTCATCATCTGATCAGAGCCAAGAAAATTGCATGTTATTCTGATTGCAATCATTTCCTTAGAAGTATGACAGACGAATCCTACTTCGTGACCACCATAGTACCTATGGGTGATAGGGTACTACTGGGATATGTACTGAGTCATGTTTATTGTTGTAGATGTGACTCATTTCCATTTATCCCCATATTCTTCATGCTATATATATTTGACATTGTTTACTCGAATAACTTAGGAATATAATGTTGTTGTTGTTGTTGTTGTTATGTGCCGTTGAGTCAGACCCGACTCATAGCGACCCCTCCTTGGGTTTCTGAGGCAATATCACTATGGAAGTAGATTGCCCCATCTTCCTTCTGAGTAGGAATATATTGCTTCTTTATAAATAATACAACAGAGCCCCACTACCTTGTCTTTATATTTTGAGTAAATGTTAAACAATAATAATATTTTTTAATTCTCAATCAGACACCACTAGCAGAAAAAAAAAAAAAGTTGAAGCATATGAATTAAGTTAATGAAAGCTTAACAGTCATTAGAAGAACTAACGATATTAAAAAATAGGGCTCTATTATCATTCTCTTCAATTAATATGTTTATCAAAATTTTATTTTACATCTGTACTCGGTTCTATACTCTTAGCTATGTATTTACATCAAATAGAAGTGGCTTCTACCTTTAAAAAGTTTGTACCTATTTGAAAAAGTAAGGCTAATTCATAAAACAGTTGTTAGGTTAAAAAATAGAAATTTATGTACCCGTTGACTTTGGGGAGCTCTGGTTGTGCAGTGAATGCCTAAGGCATTTGATTGCTAAACAAAAGGCTGGTGGTTCAAACCCACCAGCCAGTCCTCAGAAGGAAGACTGGGTAATCTACTTCCATAGAGATACTGCCTGGAAACCCAAGGAGGGGTCACTATGAGTTGAACCAACTCGACGACAGTGAGTTTTTTTTTTTTGGTTTTTTTTTTTTTTGAGACGTTTGAGATTCAATTGAAAATGTCATCTATCTCAGGGAAGGGAGAATCATAATGGAGGAGGCGGAGGAGGCAGAAGATGAACACTGTTTTATGGGCAAAGGAGTATAAGAAAGTGTTTTTAGTTATCCAGTGTTGCTATAACAAAAATACCACAAGTGAATGGTTTTAACAAACTAATTTTCTCATAGTTTGGGAGGTGCTTGTTCTTCTTAGGTGCTGTGAAGTTGACTCCAACCCATAACGACCCTATGTAGAACAGAATGATAAAACACTGCAAGATCGTGTGCCACGCTCACAGTCTTTGCTATACTTGCTGTACTCATTGTTACAGCCACTGTATCTGTCAATCCATCTTATTGAGAGTCTTCTCTTCTTTCACTGACCCTCCACTTTACCAAGTATGATATCCTTTTCCAGGGGATGGTCCCTTCTGACAACATGACCAAAGTAGGTGAGACAAAGTCTCACCATTCTCGCTTGCAAGGAGCGGAACATTCCAGCTGCACTGCTTCTAGGACAGATCTGTTTGTTCTTCTGGTAGTTCATGGTATTTTCAGTATTTATATCCAATATCACAATTCTCAGATTCTTTGGTCTTCCTTATTCATTGTTCAGCTATCACATGCACAAGAGACAACTGAAAATACCATGGCTTGAGTTAGTCTTAAAAGTGGCATCTTTGCTCTTTGGTACTTTACAGAGGTCTTCTGCAACAGATTTCCCCAGCACAATATGACATCTGATTTCTTGACTACTTCTTATATGGGTGTTGGTTGTGGATCCCAGTAAAATGAAATATTTGACAACTTCAATCTTTTCTCCTTATCATGATGCTACCAATTGACCCAGCTGTATTTTCGTTTTCTTTATGTTAAGGTGTACTTCATATTGCAGACTTTAATCTTCATCAGAAAGTGCTTCAAGTCACCTTCACTTTCAGCAAGCAAGGATGTGTTATCTGCATATCACAGATTGTTTATGAGTGTTCCTCCAATTCCAATCCTAATGCTACATTCTTCTTCATATAGTCCAGCTTCTCAGATGATTTGCTTAGCATACAGATTGAGTAAGTATGGTGAAAGGACACAACCCTGACACACAGTCTTCCTTATTTTAAACCATGCATTATCCCCTTGTTCTGTTTGAACAATCGCCTCCTGGTGTATGTACAGGTTCCTCATGAGCACAATTAAGTGCTCTGGAATTCCAATTCTTTGCAATGCTATCCATTAGTGTGTTATGATCCACAGAGTTGAATGCTTTTGCATGGCCAACAAAACACAAGTAAACATTTTTCTGGTATTGTTTGCTTTCAGCCAAGATTCATCTGACCTTAGCAATGATAACCCTCATTCCACGTCTTCTTCTGAATCCAGCTTGCATTTCTGGAAGTTCTCTGTCAATATACTGCTATGACTGTTTTTGAATTATCTTCAGCAAGATTTACTTACATGTGATATTAATGATATTATTTGATAATTTCCACATATTGTTGGATCATCTTTCTCTGGAATGAGTACAAATATAGATCTCTTCCAGTCAGTTGGCCAGGTCACTCTCTTTCCAATTACTTGGCATAGACAGGTAGGTGCTTCCACTACTGCATCTGAAATAGGACCAAACACGGGTTCCTGCCTGGTGCACAGTCAGGCCAAAACAGTTTCACACCGAATGATTAAGAAGAGAGAACATTATTTATTGCAAAGCAGCAATGCAAGGAGGCAGGGGTACCCATACCCAGATCTGACTCCCCAAAACTCCATCAAATTTCAGTTTTTTAGGTTTCTGAAAAGAGGGTTATATATATTCATAAAAAATTTCAGGAATTTGGGTGTGAGATGATTGACAATTGGCTGAAATTTCCTTCACCTCGGTTTAAAGGACAATAGTGTTTTGAGCCAGTGTGCTTGCGTAGCAGATGAGTCATACCAGCTTACTGTCATCAGCTGATCAGGGCTTAGGCAAAGGGGAGAGGGTTAGTTACCAGTAACTTTGTTCCTCTCTGTCCCACTGCATATGTCTGGAGGCCAGAGTTAATTTTTAAGTTGTTTTCTAAGACACATTAACATGTTTATTACCTGTGCCTAAAGAAATAGCAGGAAAGAATTTTTTTTTTTCCATTCAGTTCTTAGGGAACTGAGATGTTGTATTTACTCCTCTGTCTCTAACTGGGGTCCTATGTGTTTACTCATCTATCTCCAACCAGGGTCCAGGATGGAGAAATAGTTGAGGGTGGTTGAGTTTACTTACCTATTCCCATCCAGAGTCCTATCTGTTCTAATTATCTGTTTTAATCAGGGTGGGGAAAATAGTTTTGACTTTACTCAGTTTCAATTCCCCCTTAGAATAGATACTGTTCCACATTCTTGGGGAGCACTTTACTTGGTTTCAATTCCCCCTTAGAATGGTTACTGTTCCACAATTTTGGGAAACGGGGCAACAACTCTTTGTAGTGCTTCCTGCTGACTGGGAATGAAGATGGTGGAACTCAATCCTTGCTGAGTAAATCACTTGTAGTTTAGATACCTCTTGGAATTTTTTGGTCATAGACGGAGGAGAAGAGACTAGGGGTGCCTGTAGAGGCTTGAAGACAGATAAGTAGTTAGGCAGACATTGAATACAACAAGTAAAGAGTGTTAATGTAAATATGAGGAGTGTTATAACAAATAAGGATATCAGCACATCCATTTGTTGAAACATTTCAATGGGTATTCTATCAGTTCCTGGAGTCTTGTTTTTCAACAATTCCTTTAGTGCAGCTTTGAGTTTTGAGTTTTTTCTTCAATACCATTGGTTCTTAATCATATGCCACCTCCTGAAATAGTTGAACATTGACAAATTCTTTTTTGTACAGTGCTTCTGTGTATTCACTCTATCTTCTTTTGATGTTTCTGACATCATTCAGTATTTTGCCCATAGAGTCCTTCAATATCGCAACTCAAAACTTGACATTTTCCTTCAGTTCTTTCACCTTAAGAATTCCAGATGTATCCTTCTATTTTCATTTTCTAACTCCAGGTCTTTGCACTTTTCATTATAATGATTTAGAAAGCTGCAAGACCAAATTCAGAATGTTGGCTCTAGGGTATGTCTTTCTTTCTCTGTGAGCCCTGGGGAAAGTCCTAATTTCCTTTCAGTACTTGTGGGCCTGGTGTTTGTTGGAGATCTCCATGTGTCTGGCATCAACCTTCCCCTGGCTCAGTAATTTCTCAGCACAGGGATCCAAGGTCCAAAATATGCATACTACTCCAGGATTTTTCTTGGTGGTAGTAAGTCCCTCTGATATCTGCTTACTTTTTTAATTCCTTTTATAACTCAAAAGAGATTGATTTAAGATAGAACATAATCCTGTAGATTGTATCCTGACTCATTAACATAACTGTTTCTAATCCTGCTCCATTAACATTATGTTGTGTTGTTGTTGTTGTTATGTGCTGTCGAGTCGGACCCAACTCATAGCGACCCCTCCTTGGGTTGCCAAGGCAGTATCACTATGGAAGTAGATTGCCCAACCTTCCTTCCGAGGAGTGGCTTGTGGGTTTGAACTGCCAGCCTTCTGGTTAGCAGTCAAATGCCTTAGGCACTATGCTACCAGAGGTTAGGATTTAGAACCCATCACAAAATGGAAGATCATCACATAATACTGGAAATGATGTCATAGCTAAATTGACACATATTTTGGGTGTGCAAAATTTGATACATAACAGAAGGCAACAAGGTAAGAAAGGAAGACATTTGGAAGGAGCACAAAGAAAATAGCAGAAGTGTAGGATATGGGTAAAATTTTATCTTTTATATTGCACATAATGGAATTTGAATTTGGATATGTCAAACTTAAGGTATGATAGCTATCCAGAGTCCATGTAATCTGAATCAAACAATTTAATACTTGCTTACACAAATCAATACTTTCATTATTTTGTTCTTACTTTCTTCATCTTAGTTATTAAGCTCCTCACTGCCAGGGAATGCTTTATACCCTGGAGGAGTTAGTGATTTACAGTTTTGTGTGCAATGTGACACTCATATGATACTTTTTCAAAGAATAGATGGGTGAATGGATCCATAATAAATGCTAGTTGTGTGATTGCATTTTGAAATTAAAAAAAAAAAAATCAGTCATTTTTTGTTTAAAAATCCAAAGTGTTGTTGATACTTGCAATGTCTGAAGTGTGTATGAAGTAATTTTATTGAGTTATCATAAAGATATGATTATTACTGAAGTGAAAGAAATGGTAAGGATTAAATTTGAAGATCTATAAGAATCCTAACAGTCTCCTCAAATTACATTTTTCAGTCTACCTTGTTGTCATTTCCTTTTTCTGTTGACTTTAATTCCCAATCATTGAAATCATTCTTTTGGAAAGAACAGTGGATGTAGAATCTTTGTCTCCAAGAGGCTACTAAGAATGTGCTATATATTATTTACAAATATTAGGTAGTATCTAGGTCTAGAAATAATGGCTGGAATACTCTGTCATCATGCTATTAACAGGGACTTTTCATCAAATTTAGTAGCTAACAACTTTGAAATCAGATACAAGAGTTTTGTTCTGTAAGAACATAATGAAATGCAGTAAAATTTCAGTAGGTAGAAAAAAGTTAGCAATTTCTAATATTTAGGAAGGAACATGATAAATAATCAGGCATAGGAAAAAAGACAGCTGTATTTGCATATTCAGAGTGTGTGTGCATGAGTGTGTATGTGTGTGTGTACACATGTAGTGTAGTTAAGTTGTATGTCAACTTGGCTGGGTCTGGTTTTGAGTGGCTGATCAGCTGCATGTAGTTATTCCCCATGATGAGACTGGGAATCAACTCCATGGTGGAATCTACTGGAGCAGCTGAGTAGCTAGCTGCCTTAGGGATGTGATCTGCTTCCACTATATATAGTGGAAGACAGCTTTGAGAAAGGTCTCTGAGCTTTTTGGCACTCTTGGACCCTGCATGTAGCCAAGTTTCATTCAGGAGCCTGCCATGTTGTCTGCCAATCTTAGGGTTGTTCCTGGACTTGAACCAGTGGCCTGCTGTGGCATTTGATAATTTTGAACTATCCCATTTTATTTGTCCACCTTGGGTTTGTCAGCCTCAAGAGTGAGCAGCTGTCTGAATTAAAAGAAATCTTCAGCTTCAATGCTCTGGGAGCAAGAGGCAGAGCTGAAGCCCATATTTGAGGGCCCTTAGAGCTGGCATTTTGAACTCACACTTCTAGCCTCCTAAACTGTAAGAGAATAAATTCCCTGTCTGTCAAATCCATCCATCCACTTGTGATATTTTCTGTTACAGCAGCACTAAACCAAAAAAAAAAAGAAAACTCATCGAGTCAATTCTGACTCAGGTTTCTGAGGCAGTACCTCTATGGAAGTAGATTGCCCAGTCTTTCTTTAAAGGAGTGGTTGGTGTGTTTGAACCACTAGCCTTCTGGTTAGCAGTCAAATGCCATAAGCATTACGCCACCAGAGCTCCACTAGGTAAGCAAAACAACTTCTATACACAATGGTATGTGCTATATAAAAGAAGTTCTATCACTCTAAATAAACTAGAAAAGTACAATAGTAACAGAGAGAATAAATTATTCCATTCTAATATAAGTATCTTTTCAGAAAGAGTGTCTTAAGAGTGTATATTCAATGAAAGTACTTAGTTTCCTTCCTTCCAAAGACACTTTTTTCTGATGGGCATTTCAGTTAATAAAACTTATATACACCATTTATCAAAATTTACATATACCAGGGGTCTTTATAATTTATTTTTCACCATACTCACTTTTTTTTTTTTAGATGAGGAAACTGTGTCACAGAGATTCAGGGGCATGTGCAACATCACAGGACAGAACCTATGGAATAATCACTATGAATTCCAGACACATGTTGATGCAGGTCAGGAAACAAAGGAGATGTAAGTGCTTATGGTAAAGCTACCCAGGTGGGCTAGCTTCTGGTGTTGCTTTGGTTGGTATGGTTTATATTTGCTAGAACTATTTGAGTTTCATATCATAATATTACTAAATTTGTTGGGGTAAAGAACTAGTAAATAATGTCACTTGAAAGAGGATGAAATTTGAAGAAGAAACTTCTTCAAAGTTACCTGTATATCCAGAAGAATGAAGCTAGTTCACAGTTTCCAAATTAGAGCTGTTTATTGTTCATGGACTGACACATGATACAGTATTAGATATTTTTGATCATGCCAAAAAGAAATGGATGAATGTAACAAGAATGTTCAAAGGATGTAACAGCAATGATGAATGCACAATTCAAAAATGGTATAATTTAACCAATATTATGGTTTTTTTAAAAAAACTGTACTTCCAAACAATCATGAACACAATAAGATAGTGGATAATATCAGTTTCTGCTGTTTGTACCTGATTTTTAATCTCAGATCTGACACTTAATAGCAGTGTGACTTAAGATAAGTCACTTAACCCCTCTCTGCCTATCTTCTCATCATGAGTTGTTTTGAGGATTAAATGAAGTAAGTACATAAAGTGCTTTAAATGGTGCCTAACCAAAAGAAAAGGAAGAAAGAAACCACTGCCATTGAATCAATTCTGACTCACAGTGACACAATATATAGTGCAGTGTAGAACTGCCCCATAGGACTTGCATGGTTGAACACAGACTGCCAGACTTTTCTCCCATAAATAGTTGATGGTGGCTGTTAATGAGGAGCTCTGGTAGCATAGTGCCTAAGGCACTTGACTGGTAACTAGAATGCTGGCAGTTCAAACCCATCAGCTACTCCTTGGAAAGAAGGTTGGGCAATCTACTTCCATAGTGATATCACCTCAGAAACCCAAGGAAGGGTCTCTATGCATTGGGTCCAACTCAATGCCACATAACAAAAACAACAGCTGTTAATGATGCTTTGTGTAGATACTCTTAAATAATGAGATAGGTGGATATACTAGTTTCTTTAAATCCTTTATTTTTAAGTCTGAATAGGGGACGTATCAGAGGAAGATGGAGAAAAGGTCTTCTATGTAAACCTCTCTGAAATGCTGCCACCCATATCTTCCACCAAAATTGTGCCTATCCTTCTCCCAGTTGAGAATCATAAGTTCTAATGAGAAATCGCACTCACAGAACTGTCTTGCAAATATGAATGGCAGGCAGATGGAAGGTTGAGAAACACTGATTTACTTCTAGGATTGGATCACATGGAGAATAACTGCCTGAAGTACAGCTTTCACTTTCCTGAACTCTTGTGACATGCTTTATGAAATAAGCTATGAACCTTGCTATGGAATGTAATCCTCTGCCGTGAGGATAATATCAACTCCAAGAGTCCTACATATGAATCTTCAAGTAAAAATTGCTTACCTATCTAAGTGTCAGGAAAAAATGTGTCTCCCTTGAGGAAAAGGAATGTTCTCTCTTTCTTGGCTAAGAGCTTGATATAACGGATCGTCTCCTTGCTTTTGATTTACTATTAATGAGATGCAAAAAACAGTAAATATTCATGTTTTAAAATATGATAGATAAGAGTCATAAGTTACCAAAATAATTGCAGGGAGCACAATCTTAAGTAATAGGAAGAAGTCTCCATGAGATGGCAATTACTGCATTTCATTTTATATACATTTTCTATATTCAGGAGAAAACAATATATATATGTACACTTTACATTACAAAGCAAGAAAACTGGGAATGTGTTTACACTCACCTACTTGATGTCAAAGGAGCCCGCATGATGCAATATTAAAGGATTGCTTGTTAACTGACAGAGGCTCCATGGGAGAAAAGACCTGGCTATCTGCTCCCACAAAGATCTCAGCCTAGGAAACTCTATGGGGCAGTTAGACTGTCATAGGGTTGCTATGAGTTGGAATTGCCATGATGGCACCTAACAATAACAACAAATGATGGCATACTATCGTATTTAGTTAGGTCCTAGAAGATTTCTATTAGTTTCCATCAGCCGTGGCTCTGCTGTAACACTGGCCTTCTTTGAGATTTGCAAACACATCAAGTATTTTCCTGTCTCCAATCTTGTGCACAGGCTCCTTGCTTTGCTTGAAAGGCTCTTCCCCATTTCCCTCCATGGCATGTCATTAAGGACTTAAACAGGCTAAGGAGATCTTCCAGAGTACCCAATTAAAATAGCATGTCTCACTCTAATTTAATTGTTACATAGCTGTTATATCAGATGTTTTAGTCTATTCATTTCTTTGTGAGTTTATTTAATTTTTTGTTCCTTTGCCACCAGAGTATAAACTCTACGAGAACAAGAATTGTATGTGGTTTGTTCAGAATCTAAAATAGAGCCTGACACATATAGGCACTCAATTATAATCAGTGAGTGAACGAATAAAGTCATAAATTGTTTAGCCCTTGAAACAGAAGGAATAGTGCATGGCTATGTTACAGGATAAGATCTTGGGATATAGCAGTTATTCACATTCAATTTTACAAATGTCTATCTTACATCTCTTTGACAATGACAAAGAGACTTGGTGGCGCCATGGTTAAGTTGCTTGCCTATTAACCAAAAGGTTAGTAATTAAAACTCACCAGCTGCTCCATGGGAGAAAGATGTGACAGTCTTCTTCCGTAAAGACTACATCCTTGCAAACCCTTTGTGGTAGGTTTACTCTGTCCCATAAGGTTGCTATGAGTCAGAATGGACTTGATGGTAGCTGATTTGGTTTTTCAGGTTATTTTTATTATTATTATTTTTTATGACAATGACATTTATGGAACTTTTATTTTCTATACTTTAGTTGGTAAAATTTGGTCTACAACAAATCATTCTGTAGATAGTGTTATATTATATCCAAGTAACTAGTCAATATTACCACAGTATAGATAAAAGGAAAGGTTATTTTCAATTGTCTGGTTTCTTTTAATTTTTCCTAGTTAGTTACTAACAGAAAAATAAGGTTTTAGAAAGTTTTCCTTCTTCATCCAGAAGATTTTAAAAGTAATAGATGATACATTCTTCAGAGTTCAGGTTAGCTTGTCAGAATATATAATATCTCATTTGTTCTTTCTTACCTAATCTTAATGTTGTTGTATTGTCAGGTACCACTGAGTTGATTCCCACACCTAGCAACCCTATGGAAAACAGAATGAAACACTGCCCTGTCCTGCACCATCCTCACAATCCTTGCTATTCTTGACCTCATTTTTGCAGCCACTGTGTCAAGCCACCTTGTTGAGCATCTTCCCCTTTTTCTCTGATCCTCTACTTTACCAAGTATGATATCCTTCTCCAGGGAGTTGTCCCTTCTGACCACATGACCAAAATAGGTGAGATAAAATGTAGCCATCTTTGCTTCTAAGAAGCATTCCAGCTACACTTTTTCCAGGAAAGATTTGTTTGTTCTTCTGTCATTCCATTAGCATTTGACTGCTAACCAAAAGGCTGACAATCTAAACCCACCAGCTACTACACAGAAGGAAGGCTGGGCAATCTACTTCCTGAATATTTACCACCTTGGAAACGCAAAGGGGGTCACTATGAGCCAGAATCAACTCGATGGCAGTAAGTTTGGTTTTGATTTTGTCTGTCAGTCCATAGTATTTTCAGTATTCTTCACCAACATCAAAATTCAAAGACATCAATTCTTTGGGCTTCTTTATTCATTGTCCAACTTTCACATGCATATAAGGTATTGAAAATACCATGGCTTGGGTTAGGAACACCTTACTTAGTCTTCAAAGAGATATCTTTGCTCTTCAGAATGTTAAAGAGGTCTTTTTCAGCAGATTTGCCCAGTGCAATATAAGGTCTTCTTTCTTGACTGCTGCTTCCATGAATGTTGATTGTGGATAAAAGCAAAATAAAATCTTGGACAACTTCAATCTTTTCTCCATTCATCATGATGCTGCCTATTGGACCAGTTGTGAGGATTTTTGTTTTCTTTAAATTGAGGTGTAGTCTTTGATTTTCATTGGTAAGTGATGTAAGTCATCTTCATTTTTGTGTTGTCTCTATATCACCGGTTATTAATGACTCTTCCTCCCATCTTGATGTTACATTCTTCTTCATATAGTCCAACTTCTCAGATTATTTGTTCAACATAGAGATTGAATAAATATGGTGAAAGGATACAACCCTGATGCACACCCTTTCTGATTGTAAACCATGCAGTATCCCCTCGTTCTGTTCAAACAACAGCCTCTTATGAGCACAGATTCCTCATAAGCATAATTAAGTGTTCTGGAATTCCCATTTTTCTCAATGTTATCCATAATTTGTTGTGAACTACACAGTCGAATATCTACGCATAGTCGATAAAACTCAGGTAAACATCTTTCTGGTTTCTTCTGATTTCAGCTAAGATCCATCTGACATCAGCAATGATTTCCTTCATTTAACATCCTTTCCTGAATCCAAGTAGCATTTCTGGAAGTTACCTGCCAGTTTACTGCTGCAACTGTTTTTTGGATTATCTTCAGCAAAATTTTATTGCGTGTGATATTAATGACATTATTTTATAATTTCCATATTCTCTTGGATCACCTTTCTTTGGAATGGGCACAAATATGGATATCTTCTGGTTGGTTGGCCAGGTAGCAGTCTTCCAATGTGGGGGCCTAGATGAGTAAGTGCATCCAGAGCTGCATCCATTTATTGAAACATCTCAATGGGTATTCCATCAATTCCTGGAGCCTTGTTTTTTTGCCAATTTCTTTAGTGCAACTTGGACCTCTTCCTTCAATACCATTGGTTCTTGATCATATGCTACCTCCTGAAATGATTGAACATTGACTTTTTTTATATATGTGTATATATTGTGAGTCTGTGTATTCCTTCTATCTTCTTTTGATGCTTCCTGCATTATTCAATAATTTGCACCTGAAACCTCAGTATTGCAAATCGAGGCTGGGATTTTTTTATTCTGTTCTTTCAGCTTGAGAAATGCCATGTGTGTTTTTCCCTTATGGTTTTCTAATCCCAGATCATTTTACATTTCATTATAATAATTTATGTTATCTTCTTGAACCACTCCCTAAAATCTTCTGTTCAGCTCTTTTATTTCAACATTTCTTCCTTTCTCTTTAGATGCTCTGTGTCCAAGAGCAAGTTTCAGAGTCTCTTCTGATATCAGTTTTGGTCTTTTCTTTTTTTCCTGTCATTTTAATGACCTTTTGCTTTCTTCATGGATGATGTTCTTATTGTCACCTCACAGCTTGTCTGATCTTTGTTCACTAGTGTTTAATATGTCAAATCTATTCTTCAGATGGTCTCTAAATTCAGGTGGGATATACTCAAGGCCATATCTTGGTTCTCATGGACTTGCTTTAATTTTTTTTTTTTCCCATCTTCCACTTGAAATTGCATATGAGCAACTGATTCTCTGCTCCACAGTCAGCTCTTGGCCTTGTTTTCACTCATGATATTGAGCTTCTCTATTACCTCCTTCTACAGATGTAGTCAATTTTATTTCTGTGTATTCCTTCTGGTGAGGTCCACAAGTATAGTCATTGGTTAGGCTGTTGAAAAAAGGTATTTGCAATGAATAAGTTGTAAGTCTTGCAGAATTCTATCATGCAATCTCTGGTCTCATTTCCATCACCAATGACATATTTTCTAATTACTGATGCTTATTCTCTGTCTATAACTTTCACATTCCAATCTCCAACAGTTGTCAGTACAACTTGATTGCACGTTAGGTCAATTTCAGACTTCAGAAGTTGGTAAAAATCTTCAGTCTCTTCATTTTTTTTTTTTTTTTGCTTTGCTGCTTCATGCATAAATTTGAATAGTCATATTAACTTCTTTTCCTTGTAGGCATATGCATATTTATCCTATCACTAACAGCATTGTACTTCAGGATAGATCTTGAAACATTCTTTTTGACTAGGGAAATGATGCCATTCATATCCAATTTCTCATTCCCTGCATAGTAAATCATATGATTCTCTGATTCAGAATGGCTAATACCAGTTCATTTCAGTTCATCTAAGATCTCAGTCTTGAATGTTCCAATTCATTTTTGACAACTTCCACTTTCCCTAGATTCAAACATTGCACATTACACATTCTGATTAGTAATGAATGTCTGGAGCTCTTTCTTCTCATTTTTCATCATGCTTCATCAGCAAATGAAGATCTCAATAGTTTTACTCCATCCACATCACTCCATCCTTACCAAAGTAAAGGTGGACTCTACTTTGAGGAGGCAACACTTATCCCATCATTTTGTGAATATCTTCCATCCTGAGGGGCTCATCTTCTGACACTGTATCAGAAAATGTTTCATGGCTTCTCCTCAAGTTTTCCCGTAATAGATCAGGCAGTGTTTTATTGCTATGCATAAGGTTTTAGTAGCCAATTCTTTCAGAAATGTATGGTTCCGTCCTTCCTAGTCTGTCTTAGTGCAGAAGTTCTGTTGAAACCTGTCCACCATGAGTCACCCTGCTGGTATTAGAAATACTGGTGGCCTAGCCTCCAGCCTCACAGCAACACACAACCTACCACAGTACGACAAACTGAACAGATAAGTGGTGGAATCTTAATGTAGTAAAGCACAATGCATAAATATGTAATAATGTGCATGTGAAGAAAGGTGATCAGTTGATTGGAACTGAGAGCTACTCTAGTTTACTCCAGGCAATAATTTTTAAAATATTTCTAATGCAATTGACTTCTTCTATTTGACAACTTTGTTGAAAATCTTGTGGACATTTATATAGAGTATGGTATTCACAATCTCCATAAAGTGTTCTGTCCTTCATTGAATATCTCGATATCACTTAGGTGTGAAAGTATCATTAAAATTTACTGTTGTTATCTTTGACTTTCATCAGGTTTTTTTTTTTTTTAATTGCTTTAAAAAAATACATTGTGGTGTAGATTTGTTGTAACCTAAAGTCTTAAAGTATTATTTATTCTAACTGCATCATTAAGATATATTTGTTGTCTTTTTCAACTGCTCTCTTGATCTTTTCATCCAATATTAATTTTATTGTTAAATATATTTTTAACTTTCCATTCACTTTGTCACTCTAGTAGTCAACCACATTCTCTCATGTTTTTCCAGTTGTTTAGTATTTAAGCATAGGAAGAATTCTGTCCTTTTTTTCTCCCTCAGCTACCAATTTATCAAACGATTTGCTAGTCTTACTTTCAAATCTATTTACTTTTCTTCCTCCCCAGACCTATCAATGGGACAATTGCACAGAATGCTAATGGGCTCTCCTCTCCTCTTCTTATTTAAGCCCTTTACATGATTCATTCCTTCAAAATAGAATGAGTTAAAAAAAAAAAAGTAGATACTATCCTGGTATTATCAGCTTGTCATGGTTCATGGTCCATACCTTTTATTGGGAGCCTCAGGGACTATAAGAACTGACCTTACCAAATTCTCCAAAGTTGGTTTTCTTACAGTCTTCTGATATACCCGGATCATTTTCAGTTTTGTATCTTTATCTTTTCACTTCTACCTACTGTGTCCAGATTTAACTGTCTGCCTTCTCAGCATTTGATATCTGGTCAGATATCAATTCCTTAATTTTGTAACCAAAATATTCTTCTTCCCTGTCATTCTCTGTTATAGCCAATTATATTAACTCCTGTTCTTCATTCCTAACAATTTCTTGGTTTTTCCCTCCTTGCATAGATGTATCCTTCAGAAGATGTGAGTTATAGCCCATTAGTCTCAATCTTGCTGTCAGTTGCTGTTCAGTGTATCCTGACCCATGGTGACCCCGTGTGCTCCCTCCACAGGGTTCCCAACACTGAGAACTTTTGGAAGTAGATCACCAAGCCTATCTTCTAAGGCACCCCTGGCTGGGTTCAAACTGCCAACTTTTAGATGAGTAGTCACACACTTAAACGTTTGGCCCCCTCATTAATCTAACCAAGTGATTCTGAATGCCAGCCATTGATTTTGAGATATAAAGATGCTATTTTATTGGTCTCAGGGTGAGAACCATTTTTATAAACCAGTTGTGGTATTTTGGAGTCCACACTAAGAGATTAGATGTGAGAATGGGCATGAATTGGCAAATAAGACATGAAGGAAATATTTTTGTCAGGATTCAAATATAATTTCTTTGTTCAAAAAGTAGAATTGAAGAAAACCTAATCTCTCATCACTCAGGTAGATACTTGTTGTGTAAGCTTGTGCCTAGGAAAGTAAAAGCCCAAGAAGAGAAGCCAGCATCCCAAGGACAGCAGAGAAGAAAAACAGAGAGAATCAGAACACAGTGACATTACTAATCTCCTGATTTAGGTAAAGTTTGAACCACACTAACTCTAGTCTTCTTTATATGTGAGATAATAAATCTCTTTCTTACTTAAGCTATTTAGTGTTGGGTCTTATGTTAATTCCAGCCCAAAGTAGCTTAATTGATATGTTTTCTAGTTCATTACCTTTTCTACTTGCCCTCATGCAGGCAATAAAATCTGAAATTGTCTTGCTTATATACACATTTACATTTTTTTTTTTTTTACTGTTTATTCATGCTTTTTAATTAAAAGGACATTTTCTGTTTTTATTCAGTTCTGACCCAATGTGTAGAATGCTGTTTGGAACATACTAAATAATTAATAAATTATGTAAAAATAAATGATAATAAATTCAACCCATTAAGTGTTATTTACTTAGTATCTAAATAAAGTTCTCTATTCTCATTTACAGTTACAGCTTTAGTTTATTAGCTCTCTATTGGAATACTTTGATATTATCAGTTTCAATATCTCTTTCTACAGTTTCATCTTCCACAAATTCATCTTCCACACTGCTACTAGAATAGCAAAGATCTACCATATTTAACATCTGTCCACAGTGCCTATTGCCAACAAAAGCAAGTTCAAACTCAATTGGATGGTCTCCACCAGGCTCTACCTACTTATCTGGCTTGTCTGCTTCCAGGCACTATTCATCAGCCTATACTTCAGTCATGGGAGCTCTGGTAGCATAGTGGCTAAGACACTTTCCTGCTAACCAGACGGCTGGCGGTTCAAACCCACCAGCCACTCCTTGGAAGGAAGGTTGGGCAATCCTACTTCCGTAGTGATACTGCCTCGGAAACCTAAGGAGGGGTTGCTATGAGTCGGGGCCGACTTGACGGCACACAACAACAACAACAACATACTTCAGTCATACTGAAGGTCTCAAAACTATCCCAGAAAATCATGTGTGATAGCCAGAATGCTAAGATGGCTTCCATGACCCCTGTCCCTGTTGTGTATAATTAGGGTTGTGTATGGAGGACCTGACCCAAACAGGTGGGCTCTCATATAAAAGAATGTAGATATCAGAAATGGAAAAATCAAAGGTATTTGAAGCTACAGAATTTTCCCTCCTGCCAGTCAAGGGAAAAAAAAAAAGTTGTGTCGTGAATTATCTTAGGAGAGGTGCGAGGAGGACTTAGGTACTTTACCTACAGGAGCTGAATTCTGTCAAGCTGAAAGTTTGGCAGCAGAGGCAGAGCTTCATATTAGGATCCCAACTTAGCCAGCATCTTAATTGCAGGCTTATGATGTCTCATATCCAGCTAAGCAGTGCACAGAATTCAGACCTACACGATTGTCAAATAATATATGTGTCTTTTTGAACCACTAAGTTGGTAGTAATTTGTTACACAGCAATAAAATTTTAACATACCATGCTTTCTCAATTCTCCTTGCCTTTACATATTGTTCCCTCTAATTTCCACGTTCACCTGGTACACACTTACTATTCTGGTTATCGAGTGCTGCTCTAACAAGAATATACCACAAATGGGATGGCCTTAACAAACAGGAGTTTATTCTCTCACAGTTTGGAGGCTAGAAGTCTATGTTCAAAGTGCGAGGCTCTAGGGGCTGCGTGAAAGCCCCTTGACCTTGGGCTTCAGCTCTGCCTCTTGTTTCTGGCTCACTGAAGCTAGAGGCATCTCTTCACTCAGGCAGCTACTGGTTGCTGAGGCTAACAAGCCCAAGGTTGACAAATAAAATGGCAACAGTCCTGATGTTACCAAACTACATGGCAGACCATTAATTTAAGTCCATCAAAAGCCCCAAGGTTGGTGGAGCATGGCAGGCTGCTGAACAATGACACGGCTTTATGCAGGGTCCAAGCATGCCATAAGTTAGAGGCCATTCCCAAGGCTTCATCTTATATACAGGAAGCAGACCACATTCCAAAGGCAGCTACTCAGCTGCTTGTGGTAGATCCCACCGTGGAGTTGATTGCCAGTCTCACCATGGGGAATAACTACCACCAGCTGCCCAGCCATTCAACCAGGCCCAGCCAAGTTGACATACAAATTTAACTACCACACTAATCCATCCATAAAGATCCAATGTATGTATTACCTACTTTTAGGAAGCACTCCTCTGTCAAAACCTCCTTCTCCTGTCCCTAGCTAGTTTATATTTTCCCTTGTCCCATTCTTCACCTCACTGTTTTTTCTTTGTTCTGACATTTCACCCTTCATAAGTCAATTGTATTGGAGTAGTAATATTCTCACGTTGAACCTAAGCTTTGACTCATGTATTGAAAGTATCAGTGTTGCTCTGTAGCCACATTATTGGAAATCTCCAATAAAATCATAACCCAGGTATCCTGAAGGTATATATATTTTTAACCCAACAGTAGTAACCTAAAGTTTCTGTGGAATTGTAACCTCAGTGTTATGATCACTCATATTTCTAACCATACTAATCCTCCATGGACAAATGGCAAAGTTTACAGTTGACAATAGATACAGACAGTAACCAAAAAAGAAAAAAAAAAAAAAAAAAACTCACTGCTGATGACTTGGATCCAACTCATAGCGACCCCATTTTGGTTTTCTGAGCTGGTGTCACTATGGAAGTAGATTGCCCAATCTTCCTTCTGAGGAGTGGCTGATAGGTTTGAACCACCGGCCTTCTGGTTATCAGTCAAATGCCTTAGGCACTATCCCACTGCAAAATAAAACTTTAAAAGCTAGCTTCTGGTTTATAATGGTATCATAACAACATCTCTATTGCATTCACCTCTACTCTCTGTAATCACTTCGAAATAATGAAAATTGTAATCAAGAAATGAAAAACACAGCACCGTGTTTCCTAGAATATAGAACCTATCTATAACCCTAGATACAATTCATAAGGAAAACTAAATTCAGTGCCCATAACAGTATGATAAAACAAAATGCTAAGAAAATAAATGTATAGCTACACTATCAGATAAATCTGGCATAGCGAAATCTCTAATGTGCGTGCTCACCCTTTAGAATAAAATGTCACCAACAATTGTCTTTCTAGAATGGTAAGGGAAATTGCGATTTTCTATAGACTTTGTTTAGTATCACAGAGATCAAGGAGATGAGGCTGAAGAAGGAAGTGCACAAACATAGACTGTGCAGGGAGCAATCTGTCAGGGAAGTCTGGTAGAGGAAAGGCTCTGAACTTGAGCAGCCCTGCAACTTCTGATCTACCAGCTGGAAGAAGTCCAAGGTCAGACTTCTTTAACATTTTCTCTCTCTAGGTGTATATGTTTGTGCAAATCGTACACACACACAGACTCAAAATCTTGTCCATAAGATATTCTTCTATGAGCCAGAAAGCTAAACTGGTAGGCTGGAAACTTAAGATTATTATACCATAGTAACTTCCTACTAAGAGACGGTGGTACAGGCAAAACTCATCTCATTAAACATAAATGATACTTTAAAATATTCAACACAACACTCTACAGAGATTCTACCAAAAAAAAAAAAAAAAAGTGGAGAGTGGGTACAGAAAAAAATCCAAGTGGCAAATAAGGAAGACACAGCAGATAAAATATTACTTTAGAGAAAGTACGAATTCCAAAATGAGTGAAAAATATATTAATTTAAAATAGGAGCTCAAAGCAGAGGTATAAAAGAATAAGGAAGACATTGAAGAGCAAAACAAAGCAAGAACTGTCAGAGCTCAGGGGATAAGGACATCAAACTCTTTTAAAAGATCTTTTAAAAGAGGTAGTGGAAAGGCAAATTGGAAAAATAGAGTAAAATGGGACTAAAATAAGAAAGATAAAAGTTAGACTTAAAGTGATTAGAGGGAACTGAATGACACAGTGAGTAAGACACACAGAGCAGATCCAAAATAGACATAGTTGGTATTTTCAAAGAAAATTCCCAACTACAAACAAACATTTCAAGATATAATGCAAAAGATTTTCTAGAAGTATAAGAAATATTTCAAAGTATAAAAACCAAAAACCAAACCAAAACAAAACAAAAAAACCCACAATCATCGAGCTGACTGCAACTCATAGTGACCTCCCTTGGGTTTCCAAGGCCATAAATCTTTATGGAAGTAGATTGTCTCATCTTCTTCCCACAGAGCAGGGTTTGGGTTTGAACCACTGACCTTCTGGTTAGCAGCCAAATTTCTTACCCACTACCCTACCAGAGCTCTCCTTTTTTTAAAAAAATAATTTTTTAAAATGTGATTTTGGTGAGAGTTTACACAGCAAATTCATTTTTCACTGAAGATCAGAGCTCTTTTTTAAACTACAGATCAATAAGAAAAAGCTTGAATGCATAGATTGAGTGGGCAAATTATATATAAGGTAAAATTTCAACAAGCCTTATTATTTTTCCTGGATTTCAAAATTAAAGAATGATCTTTTGTGTTTTGAGGAAAAACAATAAACATGCCTAAAGTGAGTGAAAAACAGATGACTGCACATATCTCGAGCTCATTTCTATCTCTCAAGCAGAGTAACCTAAGTATGTTATACTCAATCACTATGTCATTCCAGATACACAATTTCAAACACATCCAGGACATATTCCACAATAAGACATTTTGAAGAAACTTGTGTAAGACAAATTGACCAATTGTTGTAAATACAGACACTAGAACAAAAGATTGGCAACAATTGTTATGTCTATTTAATCACATGATTAAAATTAATCCAGTTGTGTAAATTAAAAAATATAGACTTCCTATAAATATCATAAACCATGTCAATACAGAAAAAAAAAAACACACCACGGTAAAAGTCAAGAGAATAAGTGGGAGAGAACAGGTAAGTATTAGGAGTATGCTAATACTCTCAATTTATAACTATGATTCAAAAGACATTTCTTACACTAGAAAAATCAATTGATGTATATGTTAAGTACTTTTTTTTCTTATTGTTTTTGTTAATTTTTTAAACAAAAGCTCTATTAATAAATAACTAAGAAAAATAAAACAAGATGACAGAATAAAGTAAAATCACATAGTACACACAGAAGATACACTTAAAATAAAATGATTGAGAAAGTGGAAATTAAATAAAATGGACAGGGTTAGCAAGCACATTGTCTTGGTTCTCCAGTGCTGCTATAACAGAAATGCCACAGATGAATGACTTAACAAACAGGAATCATTTCCCTTACAATTTAGGAGGCTAGAAATCCAAACTCGGATTGCCAGCTTGAGGGGCTGGGTGAAAGTCCCTCAATCTTGGGCTTCAGCTCTGCCTCTTATTCCAGGCTCACTGGAGAAGGAGGCTTCTTTTAACTCAGGCAGCTGCCAGCTGCTGAGGCTGATGAACCCAACATCAAAAGGTAAATTGGCATAATCCCAAGGTCAGCAGGCAATACTGCAGACTACTGGTTCAAGTCCAGGAACAATTCCAAGATCATCAGGCAACATAGCAGGCTACTGGTTCAAGTACTGGAACTGGAGATGAAGACTCAGCCAAATGCAGGCTCCATATGTACCAAGAAGTTTGAGATTTTTCTCAAAGTTTCACTTTTTATACTGGCAGTAGGCTACACCTCAAAGCAACTATTTAGCTGCTCACAGTAGATACCACTGTGGAGGTGATTACAATCTCATCATGGGAAACAACTATATCCAGCTGCCCAGACACTTAAAACCACAACCCAGGCAAAATGACACACAACCTTAACTATCACGCACAGTGAAGGGATCAATGCAGCAACACAGTCTTAATATCAGGTAAGATTTAATTCAAGGCAAATGTACTATAACAATAAAATGTACAATTCATAGAAATCCAGCAATCACACATGATGACATACAAAATAACAGCACAACAAATTTATGAAGTGAAAAACGAAACTTTCAGTAATATTACAGGTGTAGGGTATTTATTTCTTTATTTTTTCTCTTTTAGCACGTGGCATTCAGGTACACTAAAAATAAATAGGGCTGTAGGAGATCTAAATTATATAACGTATAAAGAATATCTAATTGATTTATCTCTTCATAAATTGACCACAGGCCTTCTAGAGTACAGTTTTTCTAGAAAATTGAGGTTTCATTGCCCCAGATTCTCAGGAAATAAACAGAAAGACACATGAAACGTTATCCATTACTCAAACATTGTAAGCAGACATATTGAAACCATAGTATCCAGAAGAGTTAGAAGGAGTCAGAAAGGTATACAATACTTTATGAGAAATTGTTAAAGGGGTTTCTCCAAAGGACCTGATAGGATCCTCGCCCTGAATCAGCAGTATTGTTAGTAACATGCTTCTCCAACAGGGGGTATTTCTCTGTGTATAGAAGAGTCGCTTAATTTGTAGGTGTAGTTTGGGAAATCCAATAATTTTATTCTTAGGAAAATTATGCCATTAGGAATTTATTTAGTGTAATTCTAAATAATTAAAAGAATTACAAAAACAAAGAAACTGCATTTTTATCAACAGCTCAAAAATAACTCAATATTAGGAAATAAAAAAAGAAAACGCTATTAGATCAGTAGAAAAATATCTTATCTATTGATATTGAAAATTCTTTTAGTCAAAGGCCTAATTCATATTGGATGAGAATGCTAAGATACATATTCCCTTAATCAATAAAGGCAATTCCTCCCTATATGTATGCAATTTACATACACACAGACATATACATGTAGAGAGAAAGAGAGAGAAAGAAAGGGAGAAAGAGAGACTTATATTAAGGAAATGGTTCACATGGTTGTAGAAGCTCACCAGTCCCATGTCCATGAGTCAGTTGTCAGGCTGGAGGTGTCTCTGGACTCATGTAGCTGAAAGGGGTGACTAAATGAAGATCAGCAGGTCAGATGGAAGCCTGCTGGTTCATGGGCTTTGGAAGCTGATGAATCCAAGACTGGCAAACAAGATGTCTGGCTGCTGGATCACAGGCTGCAGAGGCCAACAAATCTTAAGGCTTAGAATTCAGATAATGACAAACTGGATTCAGGATCCAGAGGAAGTGATTGAGCTTTGCCAGAATGTCCGCGTACATATTAGATGCAGGCTGCACCTCCGAGGAGATGACATCAGATAGCATTGTGTGTAATGATAACATTACCAAATTAACTTCCAAGTCACTTAGAAACAAGACCCAGCCAAGGTGACACATGACCTTAATAATTACAATCATTGAGATTTAATAGTTTTGTGAATGTACTAATTAATGGAATTTAGGTGGGAAAAAAAATCATGTATGAAAATTGGAAAGGAGTTAAGGTTAAAATTGCATTTAACCATAAAGTAAAATACCTGTAAATCTAAAAGAACTAATTAAAACACTATAAGCAGTAATAAAATATGCTAGTAATGTGGTTGGTGTAAAATCAATACAGGCACTCCCTGGGTTATGGATGTTTGACTTATGTTCAACCCATAGTTACAAACCAACTCCTCTAAAGACTACTATATGAAAAATTAAAGACACATACAAGAGTTCATAATAAAAAATGGATATTAATTGGTGATGCACATAAAAATTTTTTACTTCATTAATATATTATTAAATTAAAGATGTTTTAATGTATTTGGATGTGTTTCTTTAGTATTTTTTTAAGTGTAGATAGTTACACTGTATACAATATACTAAGATAAATATTTGAGTAACTGACATTAGATACAAACCACACTTAATTCTTCCAACTTACAAACAAATTCAACTTAAAGACAGACTTAAGAGTTGTACTTGTTCATAATCCTGGGACTGCTGTATATCTAAATCAACAACCTTTTGAAAGGACAATAAAATAAAATATTTCATTTACAATAGAAAAAAAAATTATAAAATACTGTGAATAAAACCAAAATATAGCAGCATTGAATGAGCAAATCTTGTTAATATGACTTCTTTTTGTTTTTGTTAGTGGCATTCCAGTCAATTTCATCTCTTGTGCAGAGTATAGCTGCTTCATAGTGTTTACAATGCTAAGACTTTTCAGAAGCAAATTGGCAGGCTTGTTTGCAGGTGTCTCTGGGTGGGTCTGAATTGCCAAACTTTTAGCTCTTAGTTCACTGCTTAACCATTTGCACCAGACAGAGACTCAAAATGAAACTTCAGTGACTACAAAAGAGTGCCCTCTTTTGCATAGAAAAAAATTAATAGTAGAAGAATCTCAAAAATCCTAAGTCACTAGATAAATTATAATCCTTTTAAACTATCGATAGTTTATTTTTTACTTATTTTTAGACAAGCTGATTATAAAATCTATGTGGATAAATGAATGTTTAAAAATTTCCAGGAAATAGAGAAAATTAAAAATAATCAGAGGGATTGGTTCTAATGCTATTGAAATATATTATGAAATTCTATATATCTCAATAATTAAAATAATATAGTATTTATTCATAACTAGAACAATAGTAAAATAAAAAGAGTCCATATAAAATGAAAATATATGTGGATATTTTATATCGGTGGTTGATTAAAAAAAAAAAAAAAAAAGCCAAACTCACTGCCATTGAGTTGGATTCAACTCATATCAACCCCTCCTTGGGTTTTCGAGGTGGTATCACTACAGAAGTAGATTGTCTCATCTTCCTTCCAAGGAGTGACTGGTGGGTTTGAACTACTAGGCTTCTGGTTAGCAGTCAAATGCCTTAGGCACTACACCACCAGAGCTCCCTCAGTGATTGATATTAGTTAATAAAATGTTTTGGGACAACTAGTTAGTCATCTGCAAAAATTAAGTTGTACTATAAGCACATTTCTTATAGCATAATCAATTCCAAAGAATCAAATTTAATTTAGAAAGAGAAAGAGAAAGAAGAGGAAAGGAAGAAAAAAAGAAAACGAAAATTTATCAAAATAAAACTTTTTTCCATCTTTTATATTAAAAAAATAATTTTGAAGAGGGAAGTCCTCTATAAATATTAAACAAAACCCACAAGGACTGAGACCACCTGCATTAATATAATTAACTGTTAGGATTGAGAACTGAGATCACCTGTGTCAACATAATTTAACTGTTTGCTCCAGAAAATTCTTATTCAGGCAGATAAGACTAAAAATCAATAAATAATTCACTGTTTGCTTTAGAAAATTCTTGCAAATCAATTCATCTGGGCAAACATTTTGTTCACCTGGATGAACAGCTCACTTATCGGGACAACAATTTACTCATCAAGAACTACTTCAATACTTTTTCTTTTCTGTACCTACCAATCAAGTATATAATTTTGTTCAATTCTCACCAGTTCTTCACCTCGAAAGACCTGTTTAAAACCATTTGAGATTAAACAACCCCTCAAACCTCTGAAGACTATTTTCTAACATCTTCCTTCTGAGAAACTAGTAAGATTTTCTAAAGGTAGTGTTTTCCATTGATACTGTAATTTTATTAAATCTAGCATTGCATGATCAATAAGTTATTCTGGTTCTTTCTTTCTGTTTTCCTTTCTTTGGTGGTCAATTGATACTCAGAAGACATCAAAAACTTAATATGGATAAAAGAAATTCTGAATGTCAAAAGCAATGTATAAAGTCTAAAGAAAAACAATAAATTTGAAAGGCATGTGTTGAATACTTATAATACTAATATCTGCAATGTTTTAAAACCATGACAAAGATGGCGGACTAGGCAGAAGGATTGCACAGACCCTCTTCAACAAAGAAAAGGGAAACCAATTAACACAGACACAGAAGATAATCTTGGACCCCTG
>NW_006921807.1:3231624-3239369 GCF_000298275.1 Orycteropus afer afer | reverse complement strand
GTTAAGTCAAAACAAAAAAATGATTGCTCGAGAGTATGATTTAAACGCTTTGATTTCAATTGGAAAATATAGATACAAATATACAAATAATCCACCACTCATCTATCAGTTTATCATACTGTAGTGACTTACATATTGCCATTATCTTGGAAGTTATGCCACAATATTTTAAATATCAACAGTGTCTAACCAGTTAGACAGATTTCTGTGGAGATTCTAGACTAAAACTGGGAAAAAAAGACCTACCTATCTACTTCTGAAAATTGTTGTTGTTATCTGCTTTCAAGTTGGACCCAATTCATAGGGACCCCTCCTTGGGTTTCCGAGGCAGTATCAATATGGAAGTAGATTGCCCAACCTTTCTTCCAAGGAGTGGCCAGTGTTTTTGAACCACCAACCTTCTGGTTAGCAGTCAAGCACCTTAGGCACTTCACCACCAAGATCTCCCAATGAAAACCTTATGGATGACAGCAGTGCATGTTATGACTTGTTTGCCTTGCACAAGTCATCAGAAGGGCTCAATAACTAGAAGAAGGTGTCATATCTGATGAAGTAGAGGGCTATAAAGGACATGGGAGACACTCAGTGAGATGAATTTGTATGATAGCTGCATGGATTGTCTTGAACATACCAGTGATTGTGAAGATTACTCAAGAACAGGCAACATTTTGTTCTGTTATACATAAATTTGCCATGAGTTGGATCCAATTTATGGGCAGTTATCTATCTACTTTTCAATAGATATACCACACAAAAGATTTTTGTAAAAGCTTTTGCCATTGAGGAAATTGAATGGATTAGGTGAAGACGTATTTTCTAACTGCAAGCCTTTCTGAAAACTTTTCTCAGAAATGGTACATTTATTAACTATAATCCCTCTCTCACTACAATTAAATTGAAAAAGTTAACTTCTTTCCCAAAAAACTCTGTAAAACATTAGAACATGGGACTTTACTACAAATGACCAAAATAAACATAAGGCCCAATAAGAGGTCTTTAAGATCTACACAGTCAAATGCCTTTAGATAGTCAATGAAACACAGGTAAACATCTTTCTGGTATTCTTTGCTTTTAGCCAAGATCCTTCTGACATCAGCAATGATATCCCTTATTCCACGTTCTCTTCTGAATACAGCTTGTGTTTCTGAAAGTTCCCTGTCAATATACAGCTGCAACCATTTTTTAATTATTTTCAGCAAATTTTAACTTATGTGTGATATTAATGATAATGTTTGATAAGTTCTGTTGGTTCACATTTCTTTGGAATGGGCACAATTATGGATCTCTTCCAATTGGTTGGCCAGGTTACTGTTTTCCAAATTTCCCAGCATAGAAGAGTAAGCCCCTCCAGTGCTGCATCTGTTTGTTGAAACATCCCAGTGGGTAGTCCATCTATTGGTGGAGCCTTGTTTTTCACCAATTCTTTCAGTGCAACTTATACTTCTTCCTTTGATATTAGTTCTTGATCATATTCTACCTCCTGAAATGATAGACTATCAACCAATTATTTTTGGTACAGTGACTTTGTGTATTCCTTCCATCTTCTATTGGTGTTTCTTTTTGTTGTTGTTGTTGTTATTTGCCATCGAGTCGGCCCCGACTCATAGCGACCCCTCCTTGGGTTTCCGAGGCAGTATCGCTATGGAAGTAGGATTGCCCGACCTTCCTTCCGAGGAGTGGCTGGCGGGTTTGAACCACCAGCCTTCTGGTTAGCAGTCAAGTGCCTTTGTCCATAGAGTCCTTCAATATTGCAATCTGAGGTTTGAATTTTTTCTTTAATTCCTGAGAAATCCTGAGCATTTACCTCCCTTTTGGTTTTCTAATTCCAGGTCTTTGCACATTTCATTGTAATATTTTATTTTGTCTTTTGAGCCAGCCTTTGAAATCCTCTGTTCAGCTCTTTTATTTCAATATTTCTTCCTTTTGCTTTATGTATTCTCCATCCAAGAGCAAGTTTCAAAGTCTTTTCTGAGTTCCATTTTGGTCTTTTCTTCCTTTCTTGTCTTTTTAATGACCATTTCCTTTCTTAATATATGATGTTCTTCATGTCATCCCCAAACTCATCTGGTGTTCGGGCATCGGCATTCAATGTGTCAAATATGTTCTTTAGATGGTTTCTAAATCCAGGTGGCATATATTCAAGGTCATATTTTGGCTCTTATGAACTTGATTTAATTTTCTTCAACTTCAGCTTGAACTTGCTTATTAGCAGTTGATGGTCTACTTCACAGTCAGCTCCTGATCTTGTTTTGACTGATGATACTGAGTTTCTTCATAGACTCTTCCACGGATGTAGTTAATATGATTTCTCTGTATCTACTCATGTCCACATGTATAGCCTCCATTTATCTTGTTGAGAAAGGTATTTTCAATGAATAAGTTCTAGGTCCAGCAAAATTCTATCATGTGATCTCTAGCATCATCTCTATCAGCAAAGCAATATTTTGTAGCTATCAATGCTTCTTCTTTATTTCCCACCAGTAATAATCAATACATCTTGATTGCATGTTTGGTCAATTTCAGACTGTAGAAGTTAGTAAAAATGTTCAATTTCTTCACCTTTAGATTTGGTGGTTGGTGTGCAAATTTGAATAATAGTCATATTAACTTGTCTTCCTTGTAAGGGTATGGATATTATCCTATTACTTGTCAATGATAGGATAGGTGACATTCTTCCTCTTCGATCTGTGATGCACAGCATAGTAAATCATATGCTTATCTTATTCAAAATGGCACATACCAGTTCATTTCAGCACACAAGTGCCTAAGATATTCATCTTTATGCATTCCATTTCATTTTTGACAACTTCGGTTTTCCAAGGTCATACTTTGTGCATTCCATATTCCAAGTATTAATGAATGCTTACAGCTGTTTCTTCCCATTTTGAGTTGTGTACCATCAGCAAATGTAGGTCCCAATAGTTTTACTCCATCCATGTCGTTAAGGTAGACTCTGAGGAGGCAGCTTTTTCCAGTAGTATTTTGAGTGCCTTCCATCCTGAGGGATTCATCTTCTGGCACTGCATCTGACAATGTTTCACAGCTCTTCATAAAGTTTTGCAGTAACATATCAGACAGTGTTTATCTACAATTTATAAGAGTTTCAGTGGCCAATTATTTCATAAGTGGATGGCCCTGTCCTTTTTCCCAGTCTTAGTCTGGAAGCTCTGCTGAAATGTGTTGACCATGGATGACCCTGCTGGTATTTGAACTACCACTAGCACAGCCTCCAGATTCACAGCAACACACAAGCCACCACAGTATGACAAACTGGCAGATGAATGGTGGTGGTAAAGAAGAGGGTCAGGGAAGACGTGTAAGAAAGACCTCCATCAATAGGATAGACTGACACAGTGGCTACAACAATGGCTTCAAATACGGCATTGATTGTGAGTGTGGCACAGGACCAGCCACCTAACAACAGTAGCAACACCATGCAAGGAATGGCTAGCAGTGAGGGTCAGACAAAACCTATGGCACTTGAATATTTCATCAGTCATGTCACTCCTGCTTACTTATTTAGCTTCATTTTACTTTTATCTGTCCTGTTCTAATACACTATAATCCTCCTTGCTTCAGTCATACTACTCTTCTAATTCTTTGTTCAAAGTTATTTTATCCAAGTCAGCTGCAGGAAGTGTGAATGGTAGTTTCTAGAGCCTTTCTTCCCAGTCCTGTGGCTCACTTGTGGACCTGGCCAAGCAGCTGGAGGCATCTTTTCAAAGCAGCCCAGCACCATAGGATCCATGGTTCCTCCACTGTCTTCACCCTTTGTTTGCACCTGAAGTCTGCATAATGGCAGTTCTTAAAATAACCAGTGTCTTAGGAGGATTTTTATTAATTTAGAAAATCAAACAACATGCAACTTGAAATGAATTCTCTACCAAGTAAATATATTAATACTGTAATGTATTACAGTCTAAGCATAGCATAAGGAGTTGTATGGAGTGATAACTTGGCTTATAGTTAATTATGTTTCTATGAATGTATTTAACATGTTTTGCCTTGACCACGCTTTTGGAATTATGGGAAGGAGAGTGCTTTTAATTTTTATCACTTTTACATTTGTTCAACATGTATTTGTTTCCGTGTCATAAATGTCAGGCTTTTTGTTGTTGTGATTTTTGGAAACTTGAATCTTTTAACTGACAAAATTATAGTTCTCTGTCAAAGCATACTGTATTGAAAATATGCTTTTATGCATGGGGTTGGAGGAGGGGAATACTGTTCCTTATTGTTGTATTTTGCAGTATGCTTTCTTAAGTGGTTTCATTCATCACAAACACTAGACTAAGATATGAAACATATATTCCCTCTCCACCAAGAAAACATAAAATGTAAGCACATTTTATATTCACTTTGTTTTTCTTATAATGCCAAATTTTTGCCTCTTATGACTATAATTATTGAAAGCAAATAACATTTATTGAATACTTATGAATTTCTAGGCACTATGCGGCACATAACAACAACAACAACAATGCATTAATATGGGAACTCTGGTAGCATGGTGCCTAAGGCACTTGACTGCTAACCAGAAGCTTGGTGCTTAAAACCCACTAGCCACTCCATGAAAGGAAGGTGAGACAATCTACTTCCATAGTGATACCACCTCAGAAACCCAAGGAGGGGTCGCTATGAGTTAGGGCCGACTCGACGGCACATGACAACAACATACATTAATAATCATCAAAACTGGTGTGGGATAGTCATTATTATCACTACTTATAGGTCAGGATATTTCTGTGGAAAAAAATAAATAAATAACCCCTACAGTAAAAATGGGAGCTCTGGTAGCATAGTGGCTAAGACACTTGCCTGCTAACCAGACGGCTGGCGGTTCAAACCCACCAGCCACTCCTCGGAAGGAAGGTTGGGCAATCCTACTTCCGTAGTGATACTGCCTCGGAAACCCAAGGAGGGGTCGCTATGAGTCGGGGCCGACTCGACGGCACATAACAACAACAACAACAACAACAGTAAAAATAGTAGAGGAGCCAAATTTGAATTCATTTCCATTAAACTCATGTTCATATTCTATCTATTAATTTACAATGAGAGAAAAAGGAATTATTTTAACATTTAACACGACTTTAAATCACACAGAGCAATAGAAAAGCACTCACCCTTTATCAATGTTCAATCTATGTGTGTATAATTCTCTTCTTCAACCCTGAAAGATGTTGCTCAATGTGTCATCAATCAGGATGTGCTTGCAAATTCATTTAGAAGTACAAACACATGCAAGTGTGCCATTTAGTCAATTTCTTTTTCAATGAGAGTTCTCTCTGACACTATAAAGCTTTTATGTTTAAATGCATCTAATGACAAGACCATTACTCCTGGTATTGACTAGAATTTTCAAACAGAAGAGCAATAGGGTGGTTCTCCTAAGGATGCTTTCATAAACTGGAAGCCGTTGAACAAATGCATTACTCTCCCTATTAAGTAGAGTTTGCCCTTTACCCTATATTAGTTCATGTCTGCAAACCTTAATGATAGGCTTATTTACAGCAAAGTCATTCTAACCTTTTAAAAGAAGCATCTATTATAATGATGTGGCCAACAACAGTGTTGTGGCAGTTCATTAAATGTGTTATAAGAATGTTGAGTCAGAGAAGGGAACGATATGTGCTGCATCTAAATCTTAAACTTCATCCAACACTGATATTAAGACATGCTAGATATGTCAGGCATATTGGTAGAGTAAATAACTGGAGAGCCTTTTGATGGAGAATTAATTTTAAGGGAAGAAGGGACAAGGGAAAAAAAATCCTTAGCTCTGAGCAGGGAGAGGTGATGATTCTAAGCATAATATTACATCTGTCAAAATAATTAATCCCTAGTCAAGAAGTTCATAGATTCATATCTAAGTCTTCTAGATTAAGAAGCACTACAACAACCCTGTGGTAATATATAAAAGCAAAAGTGAGAGATGTATTCTTCAGTTTTGTGTTGAACATAAGGTCCATGGAGAATTGATTTGGTTCAGAGTATGAAAGATGCTGAAGGATTAAAAAATTCTGCTGATGCTAACAAGAATTTCGCTTCCAACATGGCTATATCTGGGATCTTCTGTTAAAATAAACCCCTTGTTTTTCATCAATATCTATTTTGTTTTCCTTTGCATTGGCCTTATTTGTTTGCCAATTGCCTACCTGGTGGCCCCAGATTCTCTAGACTACCTTCCTCCTGGTCAGTAACCTCAGTGAAAAGCACATCTCTTTTCTATACTTCTAATGAAAGTCCTAGGTATGACTCTGGCTATAACTAGTTCATTGGTTTATTTGTGAACAAATCACTGACATCCAGGTTATATCTTCATTAACAGAGCCAATGGGAAGTATTTATCTCATCTGAAGGACTTAGGGATGACCACATTAAAGGAAAGTGATGTTGAACAGGCAAAAACAAAAGGGCTGTGTTCCACCTCTTAAAGTATATGGAGATTAAGTGAATTTACATAATGAAATTAAGTGACTTTGGAAACAAAGCCAAATTAAGTCTTAGATTCCTGGGTCCTAGGCCAGAATTTTTCAATTGTATTTCATTGTCAGCTTTTTTTTTTTTTTTTAATGAAGAATAAATAAGATCATAAGCTTAATTGTTCTTTGAAAAAGTAATAATATGCTGATGAATGTTTCTTAACAAGATCCCTAGGCAATAAACTTGAAAGTTCCAGATGTCCTGACTTAATTTGTATATTTAAAATTTATTCAATCTGGATGAATGTGTTATTAAAGTTATTTGGAAAATATGCTATAATAAGTGAATTTTATGTTCAGTGGAGCTTGCTAATGATCATTTGGAGATGATGATAATAATCTTCTGGGCTAAGACAATGAGAAGTTCTTTCCAAAGATTGAAAAGTGTTCAGGCAATGTTTCCTTTTTAATATTATTCAAGGCTCTCAAAGCTCATAGTGGCTCTGTACTTTTTTACATTCATTCAACACTTTCCTGGCCATATGTACTATCAAACTTCTTTAGAAGCCATTCTCCCTAGCTTGGCAATGGGCAACAATAGCTCTCTCCCCAATACTCTGAACTACTTTTCTCGTAGGGGAAATGATTTCTCTTTATTGTTTTTTTTTTTTTTTTCCCCCAGAACATCTTTTACCTCTTCTTAAAACATTTTTTCTTCTTACACCCCAAGAGACATTTATGGCCTATTAAATACAGATTTGCAAAACACTGACAACCACAGTTATAGTTTTTGTTTTCTTGAAGGGAAGAGAATGCTTAATATTTAAATGTTTTCCAAAGGTATGGAGAGATATTTGTGTTCCATCCTTTTAATATGGCAAAATAGAATTAAATAATTGTTATATATTTGTACTAAAACAATTTGAAGCATTCAGGCATAGTTGTATGTTGTCAGTTTTAGAAATTATACTTTTTAATTATAATTGGAGGAGTTTTCCAAAAAATATGATCGAAGTTTGACTTTTTTGAAAAAATATAAATATAAAAACCAGACTTGTAGTCTTTGAGTTGTTTCTAATTCATTGTGATCATATAAGAGTAGATCTGCCCAATAGGGTTCTAAGGCTGTAATTTTCATGGAAGCAGACTGCCATGCCTTTTTTCTGCAGAGTGGCTTATGGGTTCAAACCACTGACTTTTCAGCTACCAGTGGAAAATTTAACCATGGCACCACCAGGACTCTTTAATATAAACATGTTGTTGTTGTTGTTATGTGCCGTCGAGTCATACCTGACTCATAGCGACCCCTCCTTGGGTTTC
>NW_006921807.1:3228384-3230184 GCF_000298275.1 Orycteropus afer afer | reverse complement strand
TTTGCCATCGAGTCGGCCCCGACTCATAGCGACCCCTCCTTGGGTTTCCGAGGCAGTATCACTACGGAAGTAGGAATGCCCAACCTTCCTTCTTACCCATCCTAGTGGCAGTGAAATGGTAGCTCATAGTGGTTTGATTTGCATCTCTCCGATGACTAAGGACATAGCACATTTGCATGTGTTTGATGTCCATTTGAATGTTTTCTTTCATGAACTGTCCACTCAAATCCTTTACTGTTGTTAAATCCTTTCTTTTGTTAAGTTGTTGAAGTGTTACACATATTTTGGTTATTAGATTCTTTTCAGATAGATGGTTTCCAAAGATATTATCCTAGTTGGTCTTTTCATTTTTTTAGTAAAATAATTTTATGAACAAAAGTTTTTAATTTTTATGAAGTTCCATTTATTTATTTTTTTCTTTTATGTTTGTTCTTTTGTTATTATAGTGGATAATCCATTGTTGCAAATTAGTTCTGACAGCATTACCCTGCTTGTTCTTCTAAGTGTTTTATGGTCTAAATCTATTCTGAATTTGTTTTTGTGTATTGTGTCAGAATAGATTTTATTTCAGTTCTCTGCGTGTGTAAATCCAATTTTCCCAGAACAATTTATTGAAGACACTTCTTTCTATCAAATGGACTTAGCACCCTTGTCAAAAATCCATTGACAATACATGTGTGGGTTTACTTTCGGACTCTCAATTCTATTCCATTGGTCTATGTGTCTATTGTTAATACCAGTACCAGGATGTTTTGATTACTGTAACTATATCCAAAGACCAAACCAAACTCACTGCCATCAAGTTGTTTCTGACTCCTAGCAACCCACACTGGGTTTCTAAGGCTGTTAATCTCTACAAAGCATATTGCCTCATCTTTCTTCCACAGAGAAGCTAGTGGGTTTGAAACACCAACTTTTTGATTAGCAACCAAATGCCTAATCACTACACCACCAAAGCTTTTTAATATAACTGTGTAGTATGTTTTAAAAGAAGAAATGTGAATCTTCTTATTTTGTTCTTTTCTTTCAACATTGTTTTAGTTATTTGAAATCTCTTGTCATCCATATATATAGTTGAGGTTTGGCTTTTCTATTTCTGTAAAGAATGCTGTTAGGATTTTTATTAGAATTGTGTTTTATCTATGGATTCCTTCAGGCACTAGGAATGCAAAATAGTGCAAGTATTATGGAAAACAGTGTGGTATTTCTCAAAAAGTAAAACTAGAACTACCATAGGACCTAGTATTTTCACTTCTAGGAAACTATCCAAAAGATTTGAAAGCAGAAACTCAAAAATAGACTTGTACACCAATGTTCATTTCAGTACTAATTCACAGTAGCCAAAAGGTGAAAACAATCTAAATGTGCATCAACAGATGAATGGATAAATAAAATGTGGTGCATACATACAATGGAATATTACTCAGCCAGAAGGAGAAATAATGTCTTGAGACAGGCTACTGTATCAAACTGAATGGAGTTTGAAGACTTTATGCTAAGCAAAATAAGTCAGTCATAAAAGGACATATATTATATGACCTCACTTATATACAAACAGAAAAAAAGGCAAAAGTATTGCAAAAAGGACAAGGAGGCCACATGTTCTGACCTCCTCTAATCCCACAAGAGGAAGACAGAGTCATCATCATCAATAACCCAAGGCCTATTCCTGTCAGGCCAGACATGCTGCCTCCCTCCAGCCCTTTCTCCAACTGTTCCTCCCAAAGCACCCACCACCTCTCGCCTGGGTTTGCTAATTTGCTGCAGTGGCCACACAGAGCTCACAGATTATGGGGTTTA
>NW_006921807.1:3224185-3227864 GCF_000298275.1 Orycteropus afer afer | reverse complement strand
TTTTTTTGTTTTTTTTTTTTTTAATTGCCATGGGCTGGAAGGAAGAGGAAAAGGAATAAAGGAATATTTACAGTGATAGAAAAATCACATTGACTAATAGGTAGGGTTGCACAGTTGAATATTATAATTGTGGCAGTAAGTTGTATACCAGTAAAAGTTGAATTGCCAAGTTGTGTGATAAATATATTTACAACAATGACCAAAAAAATAGTTACTAAATCTACTTATATATAACCAAACACCGCATGGGATTTGATTTCTTGGTTTGGAGGTTTAGAGTCATGGTTTCATGGGACAGCCCAGTTAATTGACCTAATATCATATTTAATGCTTCTGTTCTACCTCCTGGTTTGGTGCATAGTGTCTAAGGTTTTAAAAGCTTGCAGTTGGCCATCTAAGACACAATAATTGAGCTCTAGTGGCATAATGCCTATGGCATTTGACTGCTAACCAGAAGGCTGGTGGTTCAAATCCTCCAGTCACTCCTTGGAAGGAAGGTTGGACAATCTACTTCCATAGTGATACTGCCTTGGAAGCCCAAGGAGGGGTCACTATGAGTCAGAAGAAATTTGATGGCATGACTTTGTATTTTAGTTTTATTCACCTGAAGAGAAAAAGAAGAAGATTCAGGAATAAGAGGAAGATATGGAATCTGCAGAAAATTGCCCCTATGATAAACTATCAATTGTTCCATGAGACCAGAAGAACCGGATGGTGCCCTGCTGTGACTACTGAACATTTTGATCAAAGATTTCATAGAAAAATTCTGGTCAGAAGGGGAAAAATGCAGAGTGAAATTTTAAATTCTCAAGGACTATAGAATTTCTAGAGCCATGGAGAGTGGACAAAGTCCTGAAACTATTGCTCTGAGATAATCATTAAACCTTAAACCAAAAATATCTCCTGAAGTCATCTCGAAATCAAGCAATAGGTTAGCTTAACTGGTCAAAAAGATACACCTTGAGCATTATGGTCTTTGACAACTATACATATGAGATAAAATTGAAAACAGCAACTCTAAATGTTAGATAGGAATTTTAGGGGGCAGTGAATTTATGTTAATAAGGGAGAAACAACTCAGAAAAGGAGGGAGATAATGGTTGCACAGCTTGAAGAATGTAATCAATTTCACTAATTGTACATTCAGAAATGACTGAATTGGCCTGTTTTCTGTGAATATTTTCCACAACAACGAATAAATAGAATTTAGAAAATAAAGATAAAGTAAAAAGCTGGAGTGTACAAACTAACTATATTTATCCCAAAGATGACCTCAAGGGGAACTGGCTAGAGTAGAGGAGACAGGGCTAAATGAAAAATGACCAGCTTTTGAGTCAGCTCTGACTTCTGATGATCTTATGTATAACAGAACAAAGTTTTGCTCAGTATCATGCCATCTTCATGATCATTGATTGCAGCCCATTGTTGCAACTATTGTGTTACTTGACCTCTTGGTGGATTTCTTTCATTTTCATTAGCTATCTGCTTTACTAAACATAATATTCTTTTCTAACAACTGGTCTTTCCTGATGACCTGTTTCATGGAAGCAAATCAAAGTCTCACCATTCTTTCATTCATTCATTTCAGAGAACATTCTAGTTGTATTTTTTTCTAAAACTGATTGTTTGGAAATCCATGGTATATTCGAACATCACAATTTAAATGTATCAAGTATACTTCTGTCTTCCTTTTTCATTATCCAACTTTCCCATGCATATGAGGTGCTTGAAAAGACTATGGCTTTTGAAAAGGTCCCTAAATCTATGGATTCCAGCCAAATAATTATCTTGTAACAATAATTACAAGAAACTAATTGTTCTGTGAGAATGACAGAGTATCTTTTCACTGGAAAAGGAAATAACTTCACTGTAGTAGTTAAGTTTCTGTGTCAACTTGGCTGGGCCCGATTGAGTGGTTGGGCAGCTGGATGTAGTTATTCCCCATGGTAAGATTGGTAATTAACTCCATGGTGGAATGTATTGGAGCAACTGAGTAGCTGCTTTAGGGATATGGTCTGCTTCCCATATATAAGAAACAGCTTTGCGTGTAGTTTCTAGCTTAGGCACATTTGAACCCTGCATATAGCTGTGTCATTGTTATGCTCTGCCAATCTTGGAACTTTCAAAGGATTTGAATTAATGGCCTGCCATGTTATTTGGTAACATCAGGACTGTGCCATTTTATTTGTCAACCTTGAGCTTGTTAGCCTCAGCAGCCAGTAGCTGCCTGAGGGAAGAGATACCTCTAGCTTTAGTGGGTCAGAAGTAAGAGGCAGAGCTGAAGCCTAAGGTTGAGGGGCTCTTACACAGTCCCTGGAGCCTGGCACTTGGAACTCGGACTTCTAGCTTCCCAAACTGTAAGAGAATAAACTCCTGTTTGTTAAGGCCATCACTTTTGTGGTATATACTTGTCAGAGTGGTACTAGGTAACCAAAACAGAATATAATACTGAGAGAGTGGGGTGCTCCTCTGATAGATACCTAAAATGTGGGAACAGGAGTGGAGTGCATCCTTGATCTGAGATCCCAGCAGAGAGACGGGCTTGAGAGACCCTAGCAGCAGCAGAGCCCAGAGACTGGCATGAGACACATCAGGAGCAGAGCCCAGAGACCAGCATGAAACAGAGAGTGACAGCCTTACCAGCCCATGGAGGAGAAAGCTGGATGCCATTGGGTAGGTAGCTTCCTGGTGGAGTGGGTTGCCTTCAGGCATTAATTGGTAGAAGAGACTGATATGAAATGGAGTAGCAGGTTGCCAGCCCATGGAGCAAGAAAGCTGAGTGCTTTTGGGGCAGGAAGATTTCCTGCAGAGTGGGTTGCCTCGGCATTGATTGTAAAAGCAGAGGGACCAAGGAAATGGGAAGCAGAGCTGTCTCAGCATGCAGGGAAGGGGGTGGAACCAAAAGTGTGAAGTGTTTGGGGTGGAACTACCACAGCCCCATAGGTTTCAAAGAGCCACAGCTTCAGCAACTTGGTTCTGGAGGGTGGGGCTGGTCGTTCATGTGAGTAAGTGGGATGTAGTCATAGCTGCTGCCCAAGAGTCAGGGGACAGGGCTGCCATGCCCAAGAGGTACAGGAACAGGGCCTGCCAGGCCAAGGGGGTGAGGTCACCACTCAGGATCTAGGGGCTAGAGTCACCCAGTGAAGAGATCTGTACAGAAACCGCCTATTGAAGAGCTGTACAGGTGCCAAGTTGACAAGGGGTGGAATTGTAGTGGTTGTGTTTGTGTGTCAATTTGGCTGGGCCTGGTTGAGTTGACGTAGTATTCTTGATGATGAGAGTGGTAATCAACTCTATGGTGGAATCTACTGTGAGCAGCTGAGTAGCTGCTTTAGGGATGTAGTTTGCTTCCTGTATATAAGGAGAAGGCTTGGGGAAGAGTTTCCAGCTTATAGCACCCTTGAACCCTGCATATAGCCATGTCATTGTTCAGTAGCCTGCCATGCGCTGCCAACCTTGGGACTTTCAATGGACTTGAATCAATGGCCTGCAGTATGGTTTGGTAACATCGGGACTGTGCCATTTTATTTGTCGACTTTGGGCTTGTTAGCCTCAGCAGCCAGTAGCTGCCTGAGTGAAGAGATGCCTCTAGCTTCAGTGGGCCAGGAGCAAGAGGCAGAGCTGAAGCCCAAGGTTGAGGGGCTTTCCCCCAGCCCCTAGAGACTGGCACTTTGAACTT
>NW_006921807.1:3201900-3223751 GCF_000298275.1 Orycteropus afer afer | reverse complement strand
AAAAAATAATTATGTTTAAATATTTATGCTTAAACTCTAGTAATTAAATAGGCATATTCCCTTACCATAATACTAGACCTTTTGAAGACCCTACTGATGATAAATAAAAAGCTTAGAATAAAAAATCAAATGGAGAAATGTATGCTGGAAATACCAAAAAGATAGCATGAATGTGAAAAATTTCTGGATCAATTTTGGGAAAGAAGATGAGCTTCCAGGCAAGTATACTCTATCTTAGGAATTCATTTTCTCCAAATTAATTTTCTGATTCTGAATAGAAAAGATAGATGGTAAGAACTTTATATAATGATAGGAGCAAGGCATAGAGTCTAGAGCTTTCTAACTAGGATGCCTAGTGTAAAGCCCTTACTTTGTGCATGAACCTCCAAGGGCATAACCTATGAGTAAAGGTAAATTGAAATGGACTAGATTAATCTCAACTTCCAATTACTTAAATCCTAAAAACTACATTTATAGTGATCCAGGGAACAGTTCCTTCCCTGAAAAAAAAAAAAAATAAAAGAGCAAAAAACTCTTCAGAGAAATGTTATGTCATCATAGATCTTAAATAAATCTATTTTTTTCCCAAATACAATTGTGTTGATTGCATATCATTGTATATTGAATGTATATTTAAAACAATTAGATAAATGAAGATAAAATAACATACAAAATGATCAACAGATAGAACAGATGATAGAAAGAAACTCACAGACAGATTATCAGATAGATACAGATACAAAAGGGAAGATTAATAATTCTGTCAGAGAACTTGGAATTATATAAAAGAATAAGATGCAAAATCTGGAATTAAAAAAAATATGGCAAAGGAAATTAATAACTCAGTAGCTAAGTTTAAAAGATTAAATGTAGCTAAAGAAAAATTATTAGTATGGTATAGAGAAGAATATCCAGAATAGTTCAAAAAGGAAAAAAAAAATATGTAAAATACAAATGAAAGAATAAGATATATGGAGAATACAATGAGTATTGTGGTAGTTAATGTTGTATGTGAACTTGGCTGGGCTGTGGTTTTGAGTTACTGGGCAGCTGGATAGAGTTATTCCCCACGATGAGACTGGTAATCAGCTTCATGGTGGAATCTGCTGTGAGCAGCTAAGTAGCTGCCTTTTGGGGGTGTGACCTTCTTCCCAAATGTAAGAAGTTTTGAGAAAGGTCTATAGCTTTTGGCACATCTATATCCTACTTTTGGTGGAATCTTCATTTCAGTGGCCTGCCATGTTGTCTGCCAATCTTAGAATTGTCCCTGGACTTGAACTATTGGCCTGCCATGTTGTCGGCTGATCTTGGGACTGTACCATTTCATTTGTCGATATTTGGTTTGTCAGCCTTAGCATGCTGCAGCTCTGTAACTAAAAAAAAAAAAATCCTCCAGGTCTAGTGGGCCTGGAGCAGGAGACAGAGCTGAAGCCCAAGTTTGAGGGGCCTGTTTGTTAAAACCATCTAGTTGTGGTATTTCTGTTATAGTAGCACTAGAGAACCAAGACAACTATATATGAAGTTCCAAAATGAGAGAAGAAAAATAACATTTCAAAAATTAATGTTTGAAGAGATGTAGCTGAGACTCTTATAAAAAATAAAATACAGAGTCATAGATAAATGTGTAGAAACTCCAAGTGGGATAAATTAAAAAAAATTCTTACCCAGGTATATAATAGTAAACTCCTAAAACACAAACATAAAGAAAAATTTTTGAAAATAACCAGAGCCAAAAGATGGATAATCTTCAAAAGAGCAACTAGTAGACTGACAGTTGACTCTTCAAAAAAAATTAAAATCTGAAGGTATATGACGGAAATTTTTAAAGAGCTGGAAACAAATCTAATGTATAAATATTTATGTTATGGAAATATATTTTTGGAATAGAGGTGAAATAAAGACAATTCCAGTACTCAACAATAGACAACTCTAATAACAATAATAAAGTGTTTTCTTCATTCAAAGGTAACATATGAAAAGAAAAGCCAGTAATTCAGAATGAATGATAACAAACAAGGAAATATAAAAATAAATTGTATGAAATAGTAATTATGTTTTTTTCAAATTAAAATACAGAATTGAAATGCATAAAAAGATACTACATACATTGAAAATGGAATTAATCTTGGGAATGTGCCATTTTACTGGGTGATCTTCAGTTCTCAGCATGCTACAACTGTGTGAGTCAGAAAAAGCCTCCAGGCCTAGTGGGCCTGGAACAGGAGGCAGAGCTGAAGCCCCAGGCTGAGGGGCCTTCACCCAGCCCCTAGAGCTGGCACTTTGAACATGTGCTTCTAGCCTTCCAAACTTAAGAGAATAAATTCCTGTTTGTTAAGTTGTCTAAGATCCTTGCATTATGTGGGAAGAAGGTAAATTGAAATTAATATTATAACTTGGTAAATTGGAGGTAGGGGTTGCAATCTGTATGGTAAAACAAAAGAATATTTAAAGAATTTACATCTTCTTAAAGAAGAGAGAGAAAATAATGGAGGAAAGTATGTTGGTGGTGTTGTTACATGCTGACGAGTCAGCGGCTCAGAGCGACCCCTCCTTGGGTTTCCGAGGCAGCATCACTATGGAAGTAGATTGCCCCATCTTCCTTCCGAGGAGTGGCTGGTGGGTTTGAACCACCAGCCTTCTGGTTAGCAGTCAAGTGCCTTAGGCACTATGCCACCAGAGCTCCGGAGGAAAGTATAATCCAAAATAAAGAAAGAAAAGAGAAGAAATAATATAAATAATTAGATGGCAATAAGAAAAATGTAGATTTAAGCCCAACTATAAGGAGCTCTAGGAGTTCTGGTAGCATAGTGCCTAAGGCATCTGACTGCTAACCAGAGGGCTGGCAGTTCAAACCCACCATCCAGTCCTCGGAAGGAAGATGGGGCAATCTACTTCTGTAGTGATACCCCCTCAGAAACCCAAGGAGGGGTTGCTATGAGCCGGGTCTGACTCGGGGGCACATAACAACAACAACATAGGAGCTCTGGTGGAAACCTGAAAGGGGTTACTTCGAGTCAGAATTGACTTGGTGGCAATGAGTTTGGTTTGATTTTTAGAAGCTCAATTATATCAATTATGACATTAGATGCAAATAGACTGAATGCTCAAATTTCTTTTTAAAAAAAGTGATAAAAATGTATTAAAATAATAATTACATGTTTTGTGTTCTGGGAAATGGATTACTGGGAAGAAATGCCCTTCTCCATGTGACTCAGATAAGACCCAAGTATGTCTCCCAGTTAACTATGACAAGGCTGGAACAAATCCAATTTCCATTCTTTGCATATAGATTATTAACTGAACTGTTTTATTCTCACTAGTCAATGAGAACAAAATTCTTGTCAACCAAACTTTTTATAAGAATGTCTCTTTCTCTCAGCACCCTGAACTTTAAGCTCACTCTCTAGCTGAGCGAGAAACACCCCTCTTTAAGGTCCTACTGTATAACAGACTGATTAAGGTAAAACATTTTTGATCTACTTTTCTATTATGCTACCTCACCCATTCATCACTTTCAGCCCATTTTCCCACAAGGGTTCTTTCTGCCTTGTTTAGCTTGACTGTTAATCTAAAAGTGGCAGTTTGAACATCCCCCCCCACACTCACCCAATGGTACTTCAGAAGAAAAGATCTGGCAATCTGTTTCCATTAAGATTAGAGCCAAGAAAGCTCTATGGAGCAGTTCTATTCTGTTACACAGAGTTACTTGTCAGTAGGAATCTACTTGATAGCAACCAACAACAATAATATTGAAGAAAGCCCTTTTGTACTTCACATTTGAGACTGTTATAGATCTTAGGGCTGAAGTGTTTCCCCTATTGCAATAGTTCTTTTCCTCCCCCATGCCTTTTTGCAATAATCCTTTTGAACAGTCTGACCTTAACTAAACCTAGATTTTTTTGTTTGTTTTAATTTGATACCACAAAACCTGATAGGAGTACTAGTGATGCAATGGTTAAGCACTCAGCTACTAACAAAAAGGAAAATGATTCAAACCCACTCTCTCTTCAAGAAAAATATGTGTCAGTATGTTTTTGTAAAGATTACAGCCTGGGATACTTCTATAGGGCAATTCTACTCTGTCAGGTGGGTTCAATACGAGTTGTAATCAGCTCAATTGCCCACAAAAACATCAGAACTTGAAGAAATGAAGAAAAAAATGAGAATATATTATGAACACATTCATAATATAAATCTGAAAAATCATTATTATTATTATGCTTATCTAATTGTGATTTGGGCAAAGGTTTATAGAAAAAATTGATTTTCCAGTCAACATTTCATGCACATTTTGTTTTGTGACATTCATTGCAACCCTTACAATGTAATAGCTCATTTACCTATTCCACCCTGTGAAAATTACTTCTAATGGACAAATTCCTTGAAATATATAATTGATATAAATGGATACAAGAATAAATGGCATATTGGATTAGTTTTATTTCTATTAAAGATATCCTATTGTAATTAAAATACTTCATTAAAATAAATTATCAGGACTGTAAGAGTTCACTAGTAAATTTTACAAAATATTTGAGGACTAAGTGGTACAAGTTTATGGAACAAATTACAGAAAATAAACTATAAGGGAAGATGTTTCTTCATTTCCTTATGCCAACATAAACTTGATTACTGAAATGTGATGAGTGCATTATGCTCCCTTCTCAATCATTAAAAATGGATACCCATGTCCTAAAGGAAATACTAGCAAATTAAATTCAGCAAAATATAAAAATGTAATATATTACAAGCAACTGCATTTATTATAAAAACTTAGATTTGCTTTAATATTCAAATATCAATTAATATAAATCATCACATTAACAGAATAAAGGACAGAAATAATGGTATATCCATTTTTTTTGGAAAACACCCATAAAATTCAATATTCATTTATGATAAAATTTCTTAACTAAAAATAGACAGAAATATAAACTTCCTACTTCTGATAAAATTTATTTACAATAAATATTAATAGTAAAATGTTAAAAGCTTTCTTTGAGATGAAGAACAAATCAAAGATACCTGCTATCATCCTGCTACATATTTCTAGACTGGAAGTCTTTACCATTTAGTAAGGCAAAGAAAAGAAATTCAGGAAAGTGACTGAATATAAGGTAAACACATAAAAGCCAGTCCAGTTTCTAAACATCATCAGGAAGCATTCTGAAAAGAAAATTAAGAAAGCAATTTAATTTAAAGTATCATATAAAATAATGATATTCAAAGGAATAAATTTAAGAAAGATTGTGAAAGATTTAAACACCAGAACTATAAATAATTATGGAAATAAAGTAGACTTAAATAAGGATATTCTGTGCTCATGGATTTGGAGACTTTATATTGTTAAGATCTCAGTGCTACCCAAAACAATCTATTCACTGCCATCGAGTTGGATCCAACTCATAGCAACCCCTCCTTGGGTTTCCGAGGCAGTATCACTAAAGAAGTAGATTGCCCAACCTTCCTTCCAAGGAGTGGCTAGTGGGTTTGAACTGCCAACTGGCTGGTTAGCAGTCAGATGCCTTAGGCACTACACCACCAAAGCTCCCAAAACAATCTATAGACTCAATTCAACACCAACTAAAATTCCAACAACTTTCTTTGCAGAAATAGAAAAGTCAATCCTTAGATGTATATGGGCCTCCAAAGGTCCTTAAATAGCCAAAAGAATCTTGGAAATACAGAACAAAATAGGAGGTCTCACACTTCCTGATTTCATGCCAATGGTATTAAAAGCTTGTAAGCGGCCTACCAAAGCTATAAATATTTGTCTCTACTTTCCTGGGAGAATAGAGGAAAGAGAATCAGGAATAGGAGGAAGAAATGGAATTTCTATCTAATTTCCTCCAGAACAACTACCTCCTGTGCCATGAGACCAGAACTAGAAGGATACTGCCCAGCTGCCATCACTGAATATTTTGACCCAAGATTCTGTAGAAGAATCATGCTCAAAATGAAGAAAATATAGAACAGAATTTCAAATACTCATTGAATCCAACCTTTCTGGAATCCTGGAGAATGGATGAACTCCTAAAACCTTGCTCTAAAATGACCTATAAAACTTAACCCTTAGACAAAAGTATCCTCTAAAGTCTTAAAAGAAAACAGTAGTTTAACTCACCTTGTACAGAATGTCATTCTTAAGCATTGTAATCTTTTAAGAACTATATGTAGGAGGTCAAATTAAGAACAAAAACTTGAAAGTTTAGACAGGAAATTTAGGGAGAAATGATTGTATGTTAAAGGGAAGGAACAATTCAAAAAGAAGAGTCTGAGAACAGTTGTATTACCTGAAAAATGTAATCAATGTCACTGAACTGTACATGTAAAAATTGTTGGATCTGTGTATATTATCATTTGTTGTTGTTATTGTTGTTATTTGCTGTTGAGTTGGCCCCGACTCATGTGACCCCTCCTTGGGTTTCCGAGTCAGTATCACTACGGAAGTAGATTGCCCCATCTTCCTTCTGAGGAGTGGCTGTCGCCAGCCCTCTGATTAGCAGTCAAGTGACAGGCACTACACTACCAGAGCTCCCATATTATCAGTAACAACAAAATATACAATAAGTTATATGAAAAATATACTATAAAACTGTAGTAGTCAGAACAGTCTATTATTGGTATAATGGTAGATATAGACACCAATTCATTTCTACATATCAGCAAAAAAAAAAAAATAGAATTTAGAGTCCAGAAATAAATGCATATATCTACGGTCAATTGATTTTCAACAAGGATGTTAATTCATTCAGTGAGAGAAAGAATAATTTCTCCAATAAATGGTGCTAAAACAACTAGATTTTCACATACAACAGAAAGAATTGAAGAATTAACTGAAAAGTGGATCAAGAAAATAAATGTAAGAACTAAGAACATAAGACTTATTAAAGAAATATGCAGTAATATTTCAGGACCTATTTTCTAATAACAAATTCTGAGATAGACTGAAATTATGAACAATTAAAGATGAATGTGTATTCAACAATTTTTTTATAAAAAAATATAATCATAAACTTTATCAATAAAATGAAGAGATAATATACAGATTGGAAGAAAATGAGGAGTAATTATATAACTGATAAGAATTTAATATCCAGAATATATAAAGAACTCCTATAACTTAAAAACATAAAGACAAACAACTCAATCAAGAATTGGGCAAAGATCTTGAATATACATTTCACTAAAGAAGAAACACAAATGGCCAACAAGCCCATGAAAAAAGCTCAACACTATTAGTCATTAGTAAGTACAAATCAAAACTACAAGGAAATATCACTTCACCCCCACTAAGGTGGCTATAATTTAAGAGTCATGAAAACAACAGGTGTTGGCAAGGATATGTAAAAATTGGAACACTCATTCATTGCTGCATGGATTGTGAAGTGGTGCAGGCACTGTCAAAAATAATTGGGCAGTTCTTCTTAAATTCAAATAGAATTCTCATGTTGTTGTTGTTAGGTGTTGTCAAGTTAGCTCCAAGTCATAATGACCCTACGCAAAATAGAAAGAAACACTGCCTGGTTCTATGCCAGGCCCCCAATACCTGTTATAACTGAGCCCAGTGTTGCAGCCACTGGGTCAATCCATCTCATTGAGGGCCTTCAACTTTTTGTTGAATTCTTGTATGATCCAGTAATTCAACTCGAAGGTATGATCTCAAAAGTATGACAGCAGGAACTCAAGCAGATACCTATACACCAATTTTCATTACAGCACAATTCACAGTAGCCCAAAGGTGTGTGTCAACTTGACTAGACCACAATTCTGTGTGGTTTTAGCAATTGTGATGTGGGTTGTTCCAATAGTGGGATCAGGTGTATATGTTTTGAGCAGAATTGTGGTCCAGCCAAGTTGACACACAGCTCCAACTATCACAGTCCACCCCTTGTCAACTTTGCAGTTATACACATCTTCTTAACCATATATAATCTCTAAATAAGGACAACTATAAAGTCATATTTGCATCTAACATGATACACTAACACATGTACAACCAAAACACATTAACCTTATTTATACTTCACAGTTCATAATAGAAGAAAACAAAAATATTTGATGCACATATACAATGAAGAACTATAACAATCACAGTCCTCGTTTCTGCAACTGATCACATGGTCATAGCTAATATTCAGAACTACCTTCTTCCACCACCCATTCTGTATTTCCCTTGTCCTCAGCAAGCACCTCAGCTGGTCATGGTTCTGGAAAGCAGAACCTCTTCTTAAGCCCTTGGAATCTGGTAGAGCTCTGTCTCTTTAAATATCCAAAATGGTCAAGCTGCTTGTAAACATTCAAAATGGCGGCACCCTCTGGACAGGCAAAAGTTCACAGCTCAGCCCGTCTTCCTCTTCACTGCTGCTTCCCCTTTTATTCCACAGCCATCAGATCAGTCCTCCGTGCAGCCTCTGGCTAACAGGTCTGATTTTTAGGTTAATTCTTAGGTCCTACCACCACTCAGGAATCTGTGCCGTCATCACTCAGGATTGCTGCCAGACCACAGCTCCGTATGTCTCCTTTTCTGGTATTTTCATGCAAATTCTTCTGCTAGTTGGGGTTTAGTCCACTTCTATATCTTTCCCTTCAAGGCTCAGGGGTCCAGGATTATCTTCTGTGTCTGTGTTAATTGGTTCCCCTTTTCTTTGTTGAAAAAGATCTGTGCAGTCTTTCTGCCTATTCTGCCATCTTGGGATGAATGACTACCAGGATTTCTAAGGCACATCTGGGTAGATCTGAAATGCTGTTAGAGGTGGATTGAATTGTTTCTTCCAAATATACATGCTGTAAATCTTAACCCCTAGGAGAATGTTTATAATCCCATTTGGGAATGACTTTTCTTTGCTATGTTAATGAGACAGTACTAGTATACAATGTATCTTAAATCAATTCTTTGACACATAAAAGAGAATAAACAACCATGTGGGAAACAGAGATTAGGAAAGAGAGATGCCAAGCCACATGAAAACAACCAGGAACAGAAGCTAAAAAGAGACAAGAATCTTCCTTCAGAGCCTGCTGAGAGAGCAAGATTTTTCTTAGAGCTGCCACCCTGAATTAAGACCACTACCTTCCTAAACTCTAAGGAAATAAATTTCTGTTAAAGTCACCCATTGATGGTATTTCTGTTATAGCAGCAGCACTAGGTAACTAAGACAAGTGCCAAACTTTAGGTTAGTAGCCAAGTTTGCATCTGTTTGCACCACTCACGGCCTCATGTCAACAACAGAGAAATTCAGATATTTAACTGAACGTAAGTGAAAATATAACACAAGCAAATTTGTGAGGTGTTGCTAAACATTGAGTTTAAGATTAATTGCATTCATAAGAAAAACAAAAAAAGTTTAAAAAATTCAGTGATGAATCAGAAAAAGGACAGCAAATTAAACCAAAAATAAATGAAAGAAATAGATCAAAAAAAAAAAAAGATAAAGGAACAGATAATTAAATAGAAAATACATTTCTGAGAAAATTTAAAAGAGACAAAATTTGTTTATCTATAAAGATTAATAAAATGATTAAAAAAACTAGCAAGACTGAACAATAAAAAGGACAAGAAAACTCTCATTAACAATATTAGGTCACATACAACTTAGAACCAAATGTGCATGAACTGTTGAGAGTAAAACTAATCTGCTTTGTAAATTTACACCCAAATCACAATCATTTTTTTGAAGTATATATATCTAAAATAAAGCTTATAAAATATATTTAATAATGCCATTCTTCATAGCAAACTATTAAAAGTTGAGACTTTCCAATGAGAAAAGAATGCCATTACCATTAGTATTTAATTTTATCATGGAGAAAATATTAACAAATTCAATAATGAAAAATAAATTTGCTTAGAAAAATAAATAAAACACATTACTTGCAGGAAATATGTTTATGCATGCAAAAATGAATCAATATACTCATTATCAGCATTAAAAAGAAAAATACAGAAAAATTGCTCAATGAAAGGTCAATATGTAAAAATAATTCTGTATTTATTATTATGTTGTTGTTGTTGCTATGTGCCATCAAGTTAGACCCGATTCATAGTGACCCCTCCTTGGGTTTACTAGACAGTATCACTACAGAAGTAGATTCCCCAACCTTCCTTAAGAGGAGTGGCTGTTAGTAACACAGAATAGAAAACAAATTTTTTTGAAGATTCTATTTACATTAGCACTTAAACATCAAATGCTGTAGGAATAAGTTTAGTAATAATTGTATATGACTTCTTCATTGAAGACTACAAATTAATGGTGTGAAATTAAAGGCTTAAATTGACTGTGTGATAAAACATGTTCATGGATTATAGAACTCAGTATCATTAACAGGTAAATTTTCCAAAATTAATCTATATTATTTAATGCAATCTCAACCAAAATCTTAGCAGATACATTTGTTTTTGGAAATTGAAAAGTGTTTGTGAAATTGATACAGATATGCAAATAACACTGAATGAAAAAGTCACTATTAAAGAAAAAAAAACATAACTGGAGTACTATTCTACATATAGGAAATAAAACGTAACAGTATTAGAACAAGGATATAAACAAATCAATATATGGAATAGAGAGTCCAGAACAGACATTCACATATACAGTCACCTCATCAATGACAAGAGGAACTAACAGGTTCCATGGGGAAAACATATTTATAACAGGTTCAAGGTAAGTTGAATATTTATATTAAAACAGATAATCTTGAGAGTTTCCTCAAATCACACACAAAATTTGATTCTAGATGGATTGTCTATTTAAATGTGAAAAGTAAAAGATTTTAGAAGAATATTTAAGGGAATATACTTATGATATTACATTAAAAACAAACCAAACCCACTGCCATGGAGCCAATTCCAACTCATAGAGACCCTATAGGACAGAGTACAACTGTTCTGTAGGACTACCAACACTATGAATCTTAATGGAAGCAGAGTGCCTCATCTTTTTCCAACAAAGCAGTTGAGGGGGTTTGAGCCGCTCGCTGACTTTCTGGTTAGCAGCTTACTGACTTAACCACTGTGCAACAAGAGTTCCTTTGATACTACATTGTTGTTGTTGTTATGTTTCATGGAGTAGGACCCAACTCACAGACCCCTCTTTGGGTTTCTGAGGCAGTATCACTACAGAAATAAGTTGCTCAACCTTCCTTTTGAGGAGTGGCTGGTGGCTTTGAACTGCCAGCCTTCTGGTTAGCAGTCAAATGTGTTAGGCACTACACCACCAGAGCTCCTAAGACTATACTGTAAGAAAGTAAAAATTAAAACAGACAAAATGGAAGGAGAATGGATCTATGGAGCTCTCATACACTGCTTATAAATATATAAGTAAGTTTAGCCACTTTGGAAAAGGATTTGACAGTATCTACTAATGGTGAACATAACCATACCATTCTCTATCACTTCTAAACCTTGAGCAATCATACAAATATATGTCCATCAAAAATATGTACAAAAATTTTCTTAGTAGTTTTCACAACAGTTTCAATATAATGTCCATCCCAACATTAACCAAAACCAAAACCCAACCCCTGTTCCAGTCAATTCACTCATAGCAACACTGAATGACAGAGTAGAACTGTCTTGCGGGATTTCCCAGGGTACAATCTTTACAGAAGCAGAATGCCAATCTTTTCTTTTGAGAAGGCTGGTGTATATGAACTGCCATGCTTCTGGTTAGCTGCTGAGGACTATAACCATTGAGTCACCATGTTGTTGTTGTTATGTGCCGTCGAGTCGGACCGACTCATAGCGACCCCTCCTTGGGTTTCTGAAGCAGTATCACTACGGAAGTAGATTGCCTAACCTTCCTTCCGAGGAGTGGCTGGTGGGTTTGAACTGCTAGCCTTCTGGTTAGCAGTCAAGTGCCTTAGGCACTAACATTAAACTTCATAAATTGTATTATATTCGTACAACAAAATATTGTAAAGCGATGAGAATGAATGAACTCAAACTCCTGATTTTTTATGCTCTTTCTCTAGCAAATTTTTAAATTATTGATACAACTTATGGTGAAAAGCAATATTAAATTTAGATTTTATGCTAAGATAATTCACATTAGTGCCAGTCATTGCTAATCTTTAACAAGTTACTCCAAAACTTAGCAGCTTAAAACAATAAGTATTTACTCACTTTCAGTTTTTGTGAGTTACAAATCTGGATGTGACATCAGATCTCAGATCTCAAAGGTTGCAGTCAAGCTGTCAACTGTGACTATAATTTCATCTGAAGGATTAATTTCAGGAAGCAGGATCTGGTTCCAAGTTCACTAATGTGGGTGCTGGAAAAATTTGATCTCTTGCTAGATGAGCCACTCTACAGAACCACATAGCAACAGCTTTTCTCAGGATAAGCTATTCAATAGAAAGAGTGATAGTGCATGTCCAACGTAGAAACCAACAAATTTTTACTAAATTGACTCCCACTGACAGGTATTCCATAGAGTAGACCTTACTCCTTCGTGTTTCCCATGGATGATTTTTTTTCAGAAGTAAATTGCCTGGCCATTACTCCAAGGCAGTTCTGGGTGAATTTGAACTTCCAACTTTTCAGTTAGCAGCTAAAATTGTTAACAAATAGACTAAAAGAGAAACCACTGTCATTTTACTATTTAATCTTAGAAATTATCATAAAAAGTTAAAATAAATGAATAAATAGATAAAAGAAAGAAATAATTCCTGCATCGCTTCTGCAATGGTCTATTTTTTAGGAATGAGTCAATAATCCACACTCAAGGGGAGAGGATTACAGAAGGGTATGGATACCAAGAGGCAAAGATCATTGGAAACATCTTAGAAGACACTTACACTAGTGTTTTTCTTATCCCCTTAGGTGGGATTTGAAATAATATAATAATAAATCATGTTGGCAAATTGTGGATGCTCTAACAGGAGAAAATTAGAATATGAAAATGATATACACAGTTAAATACTATATTCCAGTTCATGGAAACATTTATATGGGTAAATACAAGTATAGCCAGTCTTTCAAAATTAAATACAAATTGGAAGGTCTGGAAAGCAAGTTACAAGAATAGGTTCTATTGTATTTAAAAAGGTATAAAGCAAGTAAAGAAGTTTCTTCACAATGAAATACTGAGAAACTTGACATTAATGATTTTTAAATGTTGCAAAAATTCAGAAGTATTAACACAGATAAAATGGAAACCGCCGTAAGTTCACTGGAAAGAACTAGACTAGAAGCAGCAAACTAACTGATTCTGATTCTCCTGTTAGATTGGTAGATTAGATATGGTCTTGGTGTCAGAAGGAAAAATACATGTTTGGCAGGGTCTCTCCCCTGCCCTTTTCAGTGAAATGATTGAATATTCAATTCAGTGAATTGACTATTCATATTCATTGCCAATGACTACAGGGTATAATCAAGTGCCAAAAATATTTGCTATTATTGATTCCCTGTTAAATGCTTTTTATTAATAAACATTGGAAGCCTAAAATTAAAAATTTTCATATTATATTAAAATGGGAAATCCTTTTACAAATATTAATAGATTTTAACATGATATGAGCTAAATTAACATTGAACTAAATTAAAAAATCAAATTTAAGTAGAAATGAATCCAAAATCCTTTATATTGGCTTAAACTAAAAACTTTATTATAAGAATATAGTTGAAACAAAAAGTTTAACAAAAAGCTATAATAGATATTTTGGTAAGTCAGTCTTGAGTGGAAGTATTTGGGAAAATAGTATAATTGAATGATCAGTCAAAACTAGGAAACACTTCTAGAGGAGAGAACAAAAAAGTTTAAAACCATGATCAGCAGATTCAGCCTGTCTTCCCTAAGGTTGTTGCAGTGAACCAATGACATTTCCAGCTCAAATTTTTGGTCCTAAGACTCCTTTCTACTCTTAGAAATCATTAAGAATGTCAGACATTTTGTTTATGAGGGTTATAACTATTAATATTTAGCCTATAAGAATTTGTAGAATAATATTTATTTAAAAAACTAGTAAGCTTAACATGGGTTTATATAAATTACCCTTTAAAATGAAAAAATAACTGCATTTTTCCAAAACAAAGGAAAAATTAAAGATTGGCATTATTTTATGTTTTATAGGGTTTTTTTTTGTGTGTGCAAATCTGTTTAATGTTTGCCTTACTAGATGGGAGTTGAATTCTCATGCCTACTACTATATTCAATCTGATACATTGCTTTATTTTTACTTAAAATATATCTAGAAAAATCATCTTCAAACAGATATGTTGTTAGAAATGTGAAAAATATTTTAACAGCCTGTTCACATAATTAAGGATATAATTCTTTGTTACTATAACAAAACTAGACAATTAGTACTTTCTTAAAGGTTAGTTGAAATGTGAGTTCTAAGACCACATCACCAAACTTTTCATACTCTATTATAAGAATATTCATTGCATTTTGAATGTATCCATTTATGCAAGGATTGGCCATTTGGAAAATGTTGGTTCATGGGATTATACAAATCTTCCAACTGTTGACATATTTCATTATAAATTTTTAAAATAAATCAGAATCATTTTTTATCACTATCTTTCATTAGAAAAGAAATGAAAGATATCACTATCTTTCATTAGAAAAGGAACTCTGGTGGTGTAGTGCCTAAGACACTTGACTGCTAACCAGAAGGCTGGCAGTTCAAACCCACCAGCCACTCCTTGGAAGGAAGGTTGGGCAATCTACTTCCGTAGTGATATCGTCTGGGAAACCCAAGGAGGGGTCACTGTGAGTCGGACCTGACTCAACAGCAGTGAATTTGGGTTTTTTTTTTCCATTAGAAATGTGTCTAGTTATTGAGATGTTATCAATGTTATGATGAGATATATTTTCCAAATTTCTGATATTTTGTTTGAATGTACGAATTTTATCATTATTAAAATAAAACTAAAAGAAATTGAATCTTAAAGATTATTCTGACCAGTAATTTTATATGCATGTAGGGGAAACATTCTGATTCCACCAAAAAAGGAAAAAAAAAAAAAAAGATGGATCTAAGTAGGGTACTTACAGTGAAGCTTATAAAGAGCAGAGGAGAAAGAAGTAGAAGATCAACCATGGGCTAATTTTAATATGATTCATTGAACCCAACCCTCAACTTTTTCTACAATTCAGCAAAGGAGAAAGAAGAATAAAATATCAACTCTGGGTCAACCTTAATATGTTTGATTAAACCCAACTCTCACGCTTCTCCACAACCTGCCTCTCAGTTTGTCCTACTGTGGTGCCTTGCATTTTGCTGGGATGCTGGAAGCTGTGCCACTGGTATTTCAAATACCAGCAGGGTCATCCATGGTGCAGAGGTTTCATCAGAGCATCCAGACTAAGAGATACTGGAAAGAAGGACATGGACATGTCCACTTCTGAAGAAAATGGCCAATGAAGACCTCATGAATGACAGGGAAACATTGTCTGGTATAGGGCCTTGATATGAGCACCTCAGGTCTGAAGGCACTCAAAATACAAATAGGCAAGAGCTGCCTCTTCAAAGTAAAAGTGATCTTAATGATGTGGATGGAGTAAAGCTTTTGGTACCTCCATGTGCTGATGTGGAATGGCTTAAAATGTGAAGAAAGAGGTGCAAACATCCATTAATAATCAGTACATGGATTGTATGGAGTATGAATCTTGGGAAATTGGAAGCTGTGAAAACTGAAATAGACCCCACAAAGATTGATATTCTAGGTGTTAGTGAGCTGAAATTGACTAGTATTGGTCATTTTGAGCATGACAATTATATGATTTACTATGCCAAGAAATGACAAATTACAGAGGAATGACATCACATTCATCATCAAGATCTATCCTGAAGTACAGTGCTGTCAGTGATGGGACAATATCTAGCTCTGGTAGCATAGTGGCTAAAGCACTTGACTACTAACCAGAAGGCTGGCGGTTCAAACCCACCAGCCACTCCTCGGAAGGAAGGTTGGGCAATCCTACTTCTGATAGTGATACTGCCTCGGAAACCCAAGGAGGGGTCGCTATGAGTCGGGGCCGACTTGACGGCACATAACAACAACAACAAAAGGAAGGATAGTTACTACTACTATTATTCACATTTACACATCAACAAGAAAAGCTAAATACGAAAAAGTGAAGATTTTTGGCAACTTCTCTAGGCTGTAATTGACCAAATATGCAATCAAGATTCATTACTAATTAGTGGTGATCAGAATACAAAACTTGGAAACAAAGAAAAAGCAATCATATTTGGAAAACATGGCCTTGGTGATAGAAATGACACTGGAGATTGCATGATAGAATCTTGTACAACATATGACATATTTGTGGCAAACACCTTTTTCACAATCAATGACATATTCTTTGCAAATACACGTGGACCACACCGCACAGAATACACAGGAATCAAATCAATTACACTTGTGGAAAGAAACACTGGAGAAACTCATTATCATCAGTCTGAACAAGGCCAGTGCTGACTGTGGAATGACCATCAATCAGTTGCTCATATGCAAGTTAAGCTGAAACTGGAGAAAACTAAAATAAGAACATGAGAGGCAAAGCATGATCTTACTTATATCCCACCTGAATTTAGAAACAATCTGAAGAAAAGATTTGATGCACTGTACACCAGTGACCAAAGATCAGACAAGTTGTAGGATGACATAAAAGCATCACCCATGAAGAAAGCAAAAGATCATTAATAATACAAGACAGGAAGAGGAGCCCAAAATGGATGTCAGAAGAGACTCTGAATCTTGGTCTTGACTAAAGAATAGCTAAAGCAAATGGAAGAAATGATGAAGTAAAAGGGCTGAACATGTTTAAAAGAGCAGCTCTAGGGGAAAAAGTAAAGAATTATAATGTAATAGGCAAAGACCTGGAGTTGAAAAATCAAAAGGGAAGGACACACTTGGCTGAAAGAACTGAAGAAAAAAAATCCAAGCCTCGAGTTGTGATAATGAAGGATTCTGTGGGCATAAAAAGAAGATGAAAGGAAGACACTGAGTCACTGTAACAAAAGAATTGGTCAATATTCAAACATTTCAGGAGGTAGTATATTATGAAGAACCAGTAGTGTTAAAGGAAGAAAGCCAAACTGAACTGAAGGAACTAGTGAAAATCAAGCCTCCAGGAATTGATTGAATGTATATTGCAATATTACAACATAAGGATGCAGTGGTGAAGGTACTCATTTATTTATATCAAGATTTGGAAGACAAGTACCTGGCCAAATGACTACCAGAGATCCATATCTGTGCACATTCCAAAGAAAGATGATCCATCAGAATGCAGAAATGCTCAAATAGTGTCATTAATATCACATGCAAGTAAATTTTTGCTTAAGATAACTGAAAAACAATTGCAGCAGTATATCTAAAAGGAACTGTCTGAAATTCAAGCTGGATTCAGAAGAGGATGTGAAATGAGGGTCATTGCTGATGTCAGATGGATCTGGGCTGAAAGTAGGGAAGACTAGAAGGATATTTACCTGTATTACATTGACTATTCATAGGCATTTGGCTGTGTGGATCATAACAAATTATGAGTAATATTGTGAAGAATTGGCATTCTAGAACATTTAATTGTGCTCATGAGGAAGCTGTACATAGACCAAGAGGAAGTTGTTCTAGTAACAAGGGGATACTGAATGATTTAAAAGGAGAAAGGAATATGTCAGTGTTTTATCCTTTCACTATACTTATTCATTCTGAATACTGAGCAAATAATCTGAGAAACTGAACTATGTGAAGAAGAATGCAGCATCAGTATTGGAGGAGGACTCTTTGACAACCTGTGGCATGAAAATGACATAACCTTGCTCAACGAAAGTGAAGAAAGCTTGAAGTACTTACCGATGAAGATCAAAGACTACAGTTTTCAGTGTGGATTATGCCTCAAAAAAAAAAAAAAAAAAATCCTTAGAACTCAACCAATAAGCAATTTCATGATAAATAGAGAAAAGTTTGAAGTTTTCAAGGATTTCATTTTACTTGTATCCACAATCAACTCCCATGAAAGCAATAGTCAAGAAATCAACATATTGGACCGGGAAAATCTGCTCCAAAGACCTGTTTAAAGTGTTAAAGACTGCAGATGTCACTTTGAAGACTAAGGTGTGCCTTATCCAAACCATAGTACTTTAAAGATGAATACTGAATGTACCGTGGACTGCTAGAAGAACAAACAAATCTCTCATGGAAGAAGTACAGTCAAAATGCTCCTTGGAAGCATAATGCTCAGACTTTGTGTCTCATACTTTGGTCATGTTGTCAGAAGGGACCAGGCTCTGGAGAAAGTATCATGCAAGGTAAAATAGAAGGTCAGCAAAAAAGGGGAAGACCTTCAATGAGATGGATTAATAGTGGTTGCAACCATAGTGGCAACAATTGTGAGAATGGCACAGGTCCAGAGAGTTTCATTCTGTTGTACTAAAGGTACAAAATTGACTCAAGGGCACCAAACAGCTCCCTCTTTTACCGAACTGATAGCATGTCACAAGGTGGTCTTTGACCTGGCCAGTAAAAATTTGGGCCTTTCATCACTTGCAGCTATGAGAGCTTTTAAAATTTAAATTACTTACGTCTACAGAATTTTTTTTTGTTAAATGGTTAAGTAATGTTTTGTATTGACTATCATTTTCTAGTAAAACCAAACCAAAACCAAACCCAAACCCAGTGCCATTGAGTGGATTCTGACTCAGAGAGACCCCACTGGATTTCCAATGCTGTAAATCTTTATGGAAGCAGATTATCTCATCTTCCTTCCCTGAAGCAACTGGTGGGTTTGAACCACCAACCTTCTGGCTAGCTAGCAAAGAAAATACCTTTCCCATTACACCACTAGAGCTTCTGTTTTCTAGTAGGAAAAGAGAAATTTACATTGCTCTAGAACACTTTTCAACAGGATAAACAAAAAAAAAAAGTCAAAGTTTTTTTCAATTTGCATCAGGCCCTATTTTTTTTTTTTTTTACACTTAATGTTAGGTTCCATAGGTCAGAAAAAAACTTAAAATCAAAGTCAGCTAACTTTCGTTAATTTTTTGCTTTGACATTATTAACCATAAATACTATCAGCTGTTTTCTTTGAAGGTATTGTTGTTGTTGTTGTTATGTGCCGTCGAGTCAGCCCTGACTCATAGCGACCCCTTTTTGGGTTTCCGAGGCAGTATCACTACGGAAGTAGGATTGCCCAACCTTCCTTCCGAGGAGTGGCTGGTGGGTTTGAACCGCCAGCCGTCTGGTTAGCAGGCAAGTGTCTTAGCCACTATGCTACCAGAGCTCCCCTTTGAAGGTATAGGTTAGCTTAATTTATATTCAAGAAAATGTTAACCAAGTACCTAAAACTGAAAAACAAAACATGGTTGCTCTTTCTGTAGTTCTTTCAACTGAAATGGTGTTTCACATACTGTGGGAGGGGAAAAAAATGGGCTAGATTAGCACACAACCGCATAAAACATATTCTTTTCCTCCTGACAACTATGCTACATCAGTTCACAATAGAATGGCTTTACACATACATTTAATTTTATATCAAAAATTTAAATATGAAATTAGCTTAGAGCGTTGAGATTTAATAAGGAATATCATTTTTACTGCTTCATCAAAGACATTCTTAAGTGAAATTGGCTAGGCTTTTTTGTTTGTTTACTTCCAGTGCATTGCTGTGAAAAATTCATTGACTACTAGTACAATTAGTTTCCATTACCTTGATTAATGCTTAAGTGTGTGTTTTATGCACCACTGTTTTTGAACTATTAGTGCAAAACTGCTGTATCCTCCTAGACAGTCCTAGAACAGTATTGAGAACATCTAGGAGCTAGGGTGAGAAACACTAATCTAAAGTAATTGTTATTTTAATGTTGTCAAGAGTTAAGACAAAGGCTGTTATTGCAAATGTAGATGGAGTACTTGTCACTAATCAAAAATGAGGAAGCCCAGAGCATCCCTTGAAACTTGGCTTCCTGTTGTTTTCACTTTGTCCATACATTAAACAAACTTCAACTTTAACAACAACAAAAAAATTTAAACATCAAGTTGATCTACATTAGTCTTTTATGTTTTGAAGACTATCATACAAGCAATGTAAATTCATGATTGTAGTAAGCAAGAATTATTATTTGAAGAACTGAAACAACTGTGCAAGTGTTTGAATGCTATAATGGTTTCAACGTGTACCTTAGCTTCATTATACCATTTAGAAGGGACACTTTGGAAAGCTTTACACTCAGCTACGTGTCTCAACATACACAAGATTTTTGAACTTATATGAAAGAATCAATTTGTGGGTATGATTTTTAGATCTATAATTATAGTTACACTGGTTTTTGTCTTTATTCTGATTTAAAGAGCTATGGTAGTACAATGGTTAAGTGCTTTGTTGCTAAAAAACGGTTGGCAGTTCTAAACCAGTCAACAGCTCTGCTTAGTGAGGCAATCAGCTCCCATCAAGATTAAAGCCTATGAAAGCCTATGGAGTAGTTGTACTATATCCTATAGGGTTGCTGTGAATTGGATATGACTTTGTATCACAACAACAACACAAAAGCTCTGAGGAAACTCCCAAAATATTTTTAGTAAGGCATCAAACCACAAAACAAACAAACAAACAAACAAAAAACCTCACTAGCGGCAAGACAGATCTAACTCATGGCAACCTTCTTTGGGTTTTACGGGCGGTATCTCTGCAGAAGTAGATTGTCCTACCTTCCTTCCGAGGAGGGGCTGGTGGGGTTGAACTGCCAGTCTTCTGGTTAGCAGTCAAATGCCTTAGGTACTACACCACCAGAGCTCCCAGTTCACTCTAAACCCTGTTCTATCTTGTGGATATCAGAATGGATATTGATTCACTTAACCCTGGAGGGTTCACCCATAGTATAATGGATCTTAGTCTGCATTATAATATAGACTTTTTTCTACTTATACTATATTTCCTGTTTTTTATTTGTTATTCTTGGTATGTACTGCTATAAATTTATGAGCTAGAAGCTATTTGCTTCAATCAGTGTTTCATACGTTTTTTATTTTGTTCCAGTACTTACACCCAGTCAATATTTTGATATTTGTATGTCTTTTGTAAAATTTAATAGCATTCAAATATGGAGTGCAAAAACTTGAAGGTGCTCTGAAATCATATCACAAGAGACACATGAAGTAAATGTATAGGGTTCTCCATGGAGGGAGCTAAGGGGAAATATCACACTTTTATTTTTAAAAATTGAAATATTTCAAGCTTTGTCCTATTCAAGGAATTATGTATGAAACCACTGTTGGAAATGAAAAGATACAAATTGGACACTTCTAGTAAGTACTATGGGAGCTCTGGTAGCATAGTGCCTAAAGCATTTGACTGCTAACCAGAAGTCTGGCGGTTCAAACCCACCAGCCACTCCTCGGAAGGAAGATGGAGCAATCTACTTCTGTAGTGATACTGCCTTGGAAACCCAAGGAGGGGTCGCTATGAGTCGGGTCCGACTCAACAGCACATAACAACAACAACAACAACAACAGTAAGTACTATTGTAACGAATATATTTGAAAAAACGTTTTTTTGGTTGTTGTTGTTAACATTTTATTTGTTGTTAAGTGCCATCCAGTCGTTTCCCACTCATAGCGACCCCGTGCACAGCAGAACGAAACACTGCCCCATCCCGCGCCAGCCCCACAATCCCTGCTATACTTGAGCTCATCATTGCAGCCACCGTATCAATCCATCTGGTTGAAGGCCTCCCCCTCTTTCGTGGACCCTCCACCCTACCAAGCATGACATCCTTCTCCAGGGAATGGTCCCTTCTGACAACATGACCAAAATAGATGAGACGAAGTCTGGCCATTCTTGCTTCCAAGGAGCATTCTGGCTGCACTTCCTCCAGGACAGATGTTAGTTCTTTTAGCAGTC
>NW_006921807.1:3196188-3201715 GCF_000298275.1 Orycteropus afer afer | reverse complement strand
CTACACGTTGTCTAATGTCCTGACTGCTGCTTCCGTTGGTATCGATTGTAGAACCAAGCAACATGAATTCCTTGACAACCTCAATCTTCTCTTCATTTATTGTGATGCTAACATTTTATTTAGGTTTCAGAAATACTTTCTATGTACTTTATGAATATTATCTCACTTAATTTTCACAAAATGTATATGAATTAAGTAAACTTTATTCCCATTTTTCAGATGAGGGCAGTCAGGCATGGAAAGAATAAGTAAATAGCCCAAAAGCACACAGCTAAGAAATGTCAGGGGAGCACTGGTAGCATAGTGCCTAAGGCACTTGACTGCTAACCAGAAGGCTGGCAGTTCAAACCCACCAGCCACTCCTCGGAAGTGATACTTCGGTAGTGATACTACCTCAGAAACCCAAGGAGGGGTCACTATGAGTTGGGTCCGACTTGGCGGCACGTAACAACAACAGGAAATGTCAGAGCCAGACTTCAATGCCAGGCAATTGGGCCCCAATCTGTAAATTTCTATGATTATATATATATATATATATAAAATACACACACACACACACACACACGCACACACACATGTGACAATGAAACACCAGGAGCTTACTGACAAAACTATTTCTTTTTCCAGGGGTTCATAAAGTGTGGAAGAGGGGCCACTCTTCAGAGACCCATTCAGGAAAACACCTCTGAGAAAGCTTCAGGGAATTAAAAAAAGAGCCAGTTCTTAGCCTGAGGCAAGGGCAGGGAGGGAGTATTCTGGGAAGAGTTTCAGGTTTTCAGGTTAAAGGGCATTTCTTATAATAAACAGACGTTTCAAAGATTGCTGTGGAAATGGTTGAGAGGAAGCACAGGGCAGGGTAACTATGAGTATATCAGTTATGCAAGATTTACGAGGTGTGAAACATGGAGCTAGTAAGTGGCCTTGCAGTGTCAGGCTGAGTTAAGATCTGCTGACACCTAGCAGTGTATGTCACCTGTTTAGGATTCTGAATGTGGAAAAGGTCTGTTGTTGACCTTGAAAGGGTCCTAATCTGGTGATTGAGGAACTCCCCTCTGGGATAAATCAGCAGTGGCTAATATACTGTTCTGTACTCCATTTATAGCTGTTTGTTTTTTGTTTTATTCCATCTTTATTTTATTGTGTTTATCTTTTGAAGCTCTGTCTAGTTTATCATTTATTCAGTATTTGGAAATATTAAATAAAGATAATTACAAAGATACAATTAGTACCTCTACACCTATTCAAATGAGAAAAATATTAATGTTTTATATTTACTTCAAATAATTTTTCTATTTTTTTAAAGAAATAATTATTTGCAGATGAATTTGTAAACTTCATTCTCCTTTATCATAATTTTCCCTTCCTATACTAGGGAAAGCATTATTTTTTTAATTTGCTGTGAATCCAAAGTATATGTTTCTGCATTAGTTCTACCTAAAAGTACTATGTGCTTAAAGAAATAACACAAAATAGCTCATTAACTTAGCTACACATTATATATGTATTCATTTTTTGTCATATCAGATACAAAAATTAATGGGAGAAATACTGTAATAAACAATCATTAAAATGTTAAAATGAAGTGAGAAATCTTTGAGGAGAAAATTATAAAACTTCATAGAATGATATCAAAGAAGACTGGATAATTGAAAGATATGCATCTTTACAGATGTTGTTGTAGTTGTTAGGTGCCCTTTACCACATCTGATTCATAGCGACCTTTTGTACAACAGAACAAAACTCTGCCTAGTCCTGCACCATCCTCACAATCCTTGCTGTGCTTAAACCCATTGTTGCAACCCTTTTGTCGATCCATTTCATGAGAATCTTCCACATTTTTTTCTGACCCTCTTTTTTACCAAGCATGATATTCTTCTCCAGGTATTGGTACCTTTTGATAACAGGACCAAAGTGCTTGAGATGAAGTCTGGCAATTCTCACTTCCAAGGAGCATTCCAGCTGTACCTCTTCCAGGACAAATTTGTTCATTCTTCTGGTAGTCCACAGTATTTTCAGTATTCTTCAGTAAGACCACAATTCAAAGGCATCAACTCTTCTTTGGTCTTCCTTATTCATTGTCCAGATTTCACATGCATATGAGGCAATTGAAAATATTGTGGCTTAAGTGAGGTGCACCTTAATCTTCAAAGTCACAACTTTGCTCCTTAAGAGATTAAAGAGGTCTTTTGCAGCAGATTTTCCCAGTGAAATATGTCATCTCATTTCTTGACTGGTGCTTCAAAGAGTGTTGATTGTGAATCCAAGTAAAATGAAATTTTTGACAGCTTCAATCTATTCTCCATTTACCATGATGTTGCTTATTGCTCCAGGTGGGATTTTGGTTTCTTTATGTTGAAGTGCAATCCATACTGAAGGCTATTGTCTTTGATCTTCATCAGTAAACGCTTCAAGTCATCTTCACTTTTAACAAACAAAGTTGTGTTATTTGCATATTGCAGATTTTTAATGTGTCTTTCTCCAGCCCTGATGCCACATTCTTTTTCATATAGTCCAGCTTCTCAAATTTTTTGCTCAGGAAACATATTTAATAAGAATGATGAAAGAATACAACCCTGATGCACACCCTTCCTGATTTGAAACAATGCAGTATCCCCTTGTGGTGTTTGAACAAAAGCCTTTTTTTCTGTGCACAGTTTCCTCATGAGCACAACTAAGTGTTCTGGAATCTCATTTTTCACAATGTTTTCCATATATGTTATGATCCACACAGTCAAATGCCTTTGTAAAGTCAATAAAACACAGGCAAACGTTTTTCTCATATTCTTTACTTTCAACTAAGATCCATCTGACATCAGCAATGACATCTCTCAATCCATATCCTCCTCTGAATCCAGCTTGAATTTCAGGAAATTCTCTGTTAATATATTGATGCAGCATACTTTGAATTATCTTCAGCAAAATTTTACTTGCATGTAACATTAATGATATGTTTTGATAATTTCCACATTATGTTGGATCGCTTTTGTTTGGGATGGGGATAAATGTTGATCTCTTCCTGTTGGTTAGCCAGTAGCTGTCTTCCAAATTTCTTGGCATTAACTAGTGATCACTTTCAGTGCTACAGCCATGTGTTGGAACTTCTCAGTGGGTATACTGTCAACTCCTAGAAGCTTGTTTATTTATTTTGCCAATTCTTTCAGTGCAGCTTGGACTTCCTCCTTCAATATAATTGGATCTTCATCATATTCTACCTCCTACAATGGATGAACATTGACCAATTCCTTTTGATATAGTGATTCTGTGCATTCCTTCCATCTTCTGTTGTTGCTTCCTGCATTGTTCAATATTTTTCCCATATAACTCTTCAATATTGGAAATTGAAGTTTGAATTTTTTGTCAGTTGTGGCACCTTGAGAAATGCCTAACGTGTTCTTCCCTTTTTGTTTTCTAAGTCCACATCTTTGTACATTTCATTATAATACTTTAGTTTGTTTTCTTGAGCCGTTCTTTGAAATCTTTCTTTGGCTCGTTTAGTTCATCATTTCTTCCATTCACTTAGATACTCTCTCCATTCAAGACCAAGTTTCAGAGTCTCTTCTGGCATCCACTTTGGTCTTTTCTTCCTTTTGTGTCTTTTTAATGATGTTTTGCTTTCTTCATATATCATGATGTTCATGAAGTCATCCCACAACTCATCTGGTCTGTGGTCATTAGTGTTCAACGCATCAAAGCTCTTCTTCAGATCATCTCCAAATTCAGATGGGATATAATCAAGGTCATATTTTGGCTTTCACTGCCTTATTTTACTCTTCTTCAGCTTCAACTAGAACTTGCATAGGAGCGATTGATGATCTGTTCCACAGTCAGTTCCTGGCCTTATTTTGACTGATGATATTGAGCTTCCCCTTCTCATCTTTCCACAGATGTAGTTGATTTAGTTTTTGTGTATTCTTTCTGGTGAGGTCCACATGTAAAGCCACTATTTATGTTGTTGTAAAAAGGTATTTGCAATGGATAAGTCATTGGTCTTGAAAAATATCATGCGATAACCAGAATCATTTCTATTACCAAGGCTATATTTTCCAACAACCAATGTATCTTCTTTGTTTCCAACTTTCACATTCCAATCACCAGTAATTATTGATACATAGGTTTAAAGATATTACAGCTTAATATTGAAAATCTTAAATTTCCCAAAATTAAAGTTTTGAGCTAATATAATCACAATAATAATCCAATAGATATTTTAGTGCAAGAATTTTGATAAATTGATTTGAAAATTCATACAATATTGTAAAGGTGCACATCAGGTTTGGCCATGAAAATTCTGACAAAGAAGAAAAAATTGAAAGGCAAACAATATTCTCACAATAAATTGCTATTTTCCCCACCTTGTGAAACATTGCCAACAGTTTTCCAAAGAAATGCATACAAAATTGGTAAATATCAGGGAAGGATGTGAGAACAGGAACTTCAGAGTAGCCAGTTGCTAAGAACGATACAATGTCTTCACAGTATATATTCAAATCCCTTAGTTTTTTCTTCCCTTTGTCCCCTCACTGATACAAGATAACTGTTAGACCTGCAAGCTTTCTACCAACATTTTAGGAAAGACATAAGGTTATAGCCAAACTCCAAAGGGAACAATTCCAGGTGATTATTTCTTTTTTAATCAGGAAATAAAAGTGTGCCTAGAAACTCTATCTAGCTTACTTCTGTTTAGACATCATTGGTATTAACTGGATCACATGACCAGGGATAATCCCTTCACCGATCAAAGGGAATGATGCTGCCGTGATTGGATTACACCAATCACCAGCCATCACTTTGGCATGAATTTTGAGTTAAGGGATTTCTAGTACCGATCAAGGTGTTAATCTTTATGGAAGTAGATTGTCCAGTCTTGTTTCTGATATATATGATATTTAATATCATAGTGATTCATCTTCATGACTTCATGACTCTTTGCCTTAAATGTTTGCAAATAACTTGAGAACAAAAATTATGTGTGAATTATTTGTAGTGTATTGTAGTGTCCCCAAAACTGCAGAAATTTAATAAATAATTTTAAAGGAATATATATATGAATGTTAAAGAAACTTCATATATTATCAAGATGTTCAGAGTGGGTAGCATTTAACTTTTCTTTCAATTCAAAATTTCTTTTATTCTACTAAAATTATTTCATTTTTAAGAATATAAATAGAAATTTGATAAAAATTTTACTTCCAACTGTTTTGATTTTTATAACTTCTGATCCAAAAGAACCTAAGACATATTTATAAACCACAAATGAATTTTAGGGAATTGTGAAAACAATGAGTTTGATAATCATATCACCCCTTAAATGATTATGTACTCAGTGCTATTTCCTGTTTGTAAACATAAGAAAATATACTTATCATTTTTATTCTTTGCAAAAACTTACTCAAAGATACTAGTAACCTACTTATAGAGTATATTTCCTATTGCTGTTGTTGTTGTTAAGTGCCGTCTAGTCATTTCCGACTCATAGTGACCCCATGCACAGCAGAATGAAACACTGCCCGATCCCGTGCCAGCCCCA
>NW_006921807.1:3185501-3194168 GCF_000298275.1 Orycteropus afer afer | reverse complement strand
GGACTTGTTTTAATTGTCTTTAACTTCAAGTTGAATTTGCATATGAGCAGTTGATGGTCTGTTCCACAATCAGCTCCTGGCCTGGTTTTGGCATTACATAACATTAACAGATTATTTCATATATTGAGAAAGTCATCTGTTAATGTTGCTGCATGTTGTAATTATAAGGAACCATTTCATAACTTTTTTATACCATTCTTCATACATGAAGAGATAAAGCAAGAGTAGCAATTTTATAAACAAAAGAAGATTCCTTTGTAACTGTTATCAAATAACTGCTCAATAAGTGACAAAATATAAATTTTAAAACATGCAGAAGCTGTGATGAAGAGTGAGATAAAATTAGACCACTAAAGGCTTTTTACTAAATTTGTTAAATGTTTGAAGAATTATTGCTATTTTATGACCCCACTTTATAAGCCCAGGATATTTTCAGAAAATCTATAGAAATATGACCTTAATAATAAGGGGAAGAGAATAGATTCATTAAGCTTGGTTATTCATTTGATTTATTTGCTCAGGTTATCCAGCCTTTCTTTCCATTGTAGTTTAAATATGGAATTGTGATTTCCTATTGAAAATAATTTCCTAAAAACAACAACAAAAAATGGTTTTTGAAATTCCTTACTGAATTTTGTTTATATATCATATGTTGCCCTTCTTGTTGTTAGGTGCCGTCGAGTTGGCTCTGACTCATGGCCATCCTATGTACAATAGAATGAAACACTGCCCAGTCCTGCACCAACCCCACAATACTTGCTGTACCTGAGCCCATCATTGCAGTCTCTGTGTTGGTCCACCTCCTTGAGGGTCTTCCCCTTTTTTGCTGACCCTCTATTTTACCAAGCATGATATCCTTCTTCAGGGAATGGTCCCTTCTGACAACATGACCAAAGTAGGTGAGATGGAGTCTTACCATTCTTGCATCCAAAGGGTATTTTGTCTACACTTCTTCCAGGACAGATTTATTGGTTCTTCTGGCTGCCCATTGTACTTTCGTATTTTTCACCCATACCACAACTCAAAAGCATCAACTCTTTTTACGTCTTCCTCAGTCATTGTCCAGCTTTCACATGCATATGTTGCCCTCAGTTACTTACAAGTCAGTTCTGAATCACAGAGACTGTATGTTCAACAGAACAAAATACTACATTGTCCTGCACTATCCTCATTGTCATTCCTATGTTTGGAATTGTTAGAGTGACTTGTGTCAATTCATCTTTTTGAGGGTCTTCCTCCTGTTCACTGACCAAGCATGATGTCCTTTTCCAGAGACTCATCCCTGCTGATAACATGTCTAAAGTACATGAGATATAGTCTCATCATTCCCATTTCTAAGGAGCATTCGGGCTATATTTCTTCCAAGATAGATTTGTTCATTATCCTGACAACCCATGGTATATTTGATATTCCTCACAAACACCAATACTCTACGGCATCAATTCTTGTTCTGCCTTTGTTTTCCGTTGTCCAGTTTTCACATGCATGTGAGACCATTGAAAATATCATGGTTTGGATCAATCACACATTAGTCCTCAAAGTGACATCCTCTTTTTTGAACACTGTAAAGGGTTTTTTTGCAATTAATAGGTCCAATGCAGTATTTGTTTGATTGCTTGACTGTTGCTTCCATGGGCATTAATGGTGAATCCAAGTAAAATGAAATTCTTGACAACTTTAATCTTTTCTCCATTTATGATGAAATAGATTATCATTCCACTTTTGAAGATTTTTATTTTCTTTTTCTTGAGGTGTAATCCATACTGAAGGCTGTAGTCTTTGATCTTCATCAGAAGTATTTCAAATCTGTTTTTTTTCAGCAAGCAAGGTTGTGTCATCTGCACATGTCAGGTTCTTAATGTGCCTCAAGTTATGCTGTAGCATTTTCCTTTATATAGGTCAGATTCTCAGATTGTTTGTTCAGCATACAGATTGAAAAAAGTATAGTGAAAGGATACAATGCTGATACACACCTTTCCTGATTTTATGTCATGCAGTATCTTTTTGTTCTTTTCCAACTACTGCTCTCAATCTATGTACACGTTTTACATGAGCACAATGAAGTTTCTGAAATTCCAGTCTTCACATGTTATATATAATTTGTTATCAACAAGTTGAATGCTTTTGCATAGTCAGTGTAACACAAGTAAATATCTTTCTAGTATTCTTTGCTTTCAGGCAAGATCCATCCAGCATCAGCAATGATATCCCTTGTTCCAATTTCTTTTCTGAATCTGGCTTGAATTTCTCAAACTTCAGAACTTCAGAGTAGCCAGTTGCTAAGAATTTTAAAAGTGTCTTCAGTAAAATTTACTTGCCTATGATATTGTTTGATATTCTGTTGGATCATTTTCTTGGGAATGGGCATAAATATATTTTGCCTGTCTTCCAAAGGTATTAAAAAACAAAAGAACCAAACTCACTGTCAGGGAGTTGGATCTGACTCATAGTGACCCCTCCTTGGGTTTCCAAGGTGGTATCATTACAGAAGTAGACTGCCCAATCTTCCTTCTGAGGAGTGGCTGGTGGGTTGGAACCACCACCCTTCTGGTTAACAGTCAAATGCTTTAGGCACTACGCCACCAGAGCTCCCTCCAAAGATATTGGCATAGTCTAAAGAGCACTACCTGTGTTGCATCTGTTTGTTGAAACATCTCAATTCATATTCCATCAATTCTTAAAGCCTTATTTATCACCAAGGCCTTCAGTGCACCTTGGACTTCTTCCTTCACTACTATTGGTTCTTGAATATATGATGCCTCCTCAAATGTTTGAATGTCCACAAATTCTTTTTGGTACAATGACTGTATATTTCTTCCATCTTGCTTTGATGCTTCCTGACTTATTCATTATATTATCCATAGAATTCTCCAATATTACAAGTCCAGGCTTGATTTTTCCTTCAGTTCTTTCATCTTTAGAAATGCCAAACATGTTTTTCCCTTTTGTTTTTCTAACTCCAGATCTTTTCATATTTCATTGTAAATCACCCACTAACATCAAGATAATTCTGATTCATAGTGACCCTATAGGACAGACTAGAGCTGCCCTATAGGGTTTCCAAAGCTATAAATCTTTATAGAAGCAGACTGCCACATCTTTTTCCCTCAGAGAGGCTGGTGGGTTCAAACTGCCAATGTTCTGTTTAGCAGGGAAATGTCTTAGCCACTTGTTTTGTTTCTCTAATATTATGCTAACAGAAGATATCACAAATGCATGGATGGCTTTAACAAACAGGTATTTATTTTTTCACAGTTTTGGAGGCCAGAAATCCAAGCTCAAAGTGTTAGCACTAGGGGCTGGGTAAAGGCCCCTCGACTGTGGGCTTCAGCTCTGCCTCTTAATCCCAGTCCACTGAATTGAAGGCTTCTCTTAGATCATGCAGCTGCTGGCTGAGGCTGACAAACCCAAAGGTGACAAATAAAATGGCACATTCCCAAGGTTATCAAACAACATGGCAGACCACTAGTTCAAGTCCAGAGACAGTCCTTGGATCAGCAGGCAATATGGCAGACTGATGAATGAAAAGCTGGCTACCTGCAAGCATGCCAAAAAGCTCCGAGACCTTTCTCAAAGCTTCTTATATACTGGAAGCAGACCACATCCCTAAGGAAACTAGTCAGCTGCTCAAGTAGATTCCACCATGGTGTTGATTACCCGTCTAATCATGGGGAATCCAACTGCTCAGCCACTCAAAGCCAGTCCCAGACAAGTTGACACACTACTTAACTATGATACCATTGTATCACCAAAGTTTCTGTTTAGCTTTTACTTCATAATTTCTTCCATTTGCTTTAGCTACACTGAATTCAAGAGCAAGTTTCAGAGTCTCTTGTGACATCCAGTTTGGGTGTTTTTTTTTTACTATTTTTTTTTTCTTTCCTGTCTTTTTATGATCCTTTCTGGCTGCATATATGATGTCCTAATGTCCTAGATGTCATTCCACAACTCATCTGGTCTTTGTTAATTAGTGTACAGTACCTCAAATCTATTTTTGACATTGTCTCTAAATTCATGTGGAATTTTCTCACAGTAATATTTTGCCTCTCACGTACTTATTTTAATTTTCTTCAGCTTCAACTTGAACTTACAAATCAATAGTTTGGTGGTCTGTTCTGAGGTAGGTCCTTGGCCTTGTTACAATTAATGATAGGGAGTTTCTTGATTGTCTCTTTTCAAAGTTGAAGTTGGTTTCATTCTTGTGAATTCATTTGGGTGTGTTCCACATACACAATTTCTGTTATGTTCCTGAAAAGTACTATTTTTGATGAATAAGTCATTGGCCTTGTGGAATTCCATTATGTTATCTTTGATATCATTTCTATCTCCAAGGCCATATATTCCAACGAATGATCCTTGTTTGCTTTCAACATTTGTATTCCAATCACCAGTAATTATCAATACATTTTGATTTCATTTTTGATCAATTTCAGACTGCAGGTTCCATCAAATTTAGAGTTTATTCTTTTCCTTCAAAAAAAAAAAGATGGGAAATTAAATCATAATTAAGACAAAGGTGAGGAATATGTTCACACTTGTCTTTCAGGATTTTTTGGTGCTATAATATTAGGTACTGATTTTTTTATAAACTCTTTACAAACTTTTTCCCCTTTAATACCATTCCCATTAACTCCATCAAACATATGTTTTCCTACAAACTCTAATGTCACACAACACCTTAAAGTGTGTAACATAGATCCATAGTTATCCCATAATTAGGCCTCATTACTCTCATCATTTTTATTTTTCCCTCAAAGCTAGTTTTAAAGGGAAGTATATTCTTAAAACAGACATTTGATTTTTCAATCAATGTAAAAGATAAATGAAATAATCTTTATAAAAACTTTACCATCTAATTAATAACATTTAGGTTGCTAGGAATATTCAACTTAAATATAAGTCAACTGCATCTCTAGTGAAAATTTAATAAGGTGATTTTCAAAGTGTGATTTCAAAACCAGCAGCATATTTATCACCTGAAAACTTGTCAGAAAGTTGAATTTTTGTCTCCCTCCACTCAAACCTACAAAGTTAGAACCTCTCTTGAATGGAGCCCAACATGTTGTGCTTTAACCATCCAGGTGATTATGATTCAACCTAAAATTTGAAAACCTCTATCCTCATAAATTAGGAGCTCTGGTAGCATAGTGCCAAGGAATTTTGATGGCTAAACAGAAGGTTGGCAGTTCAAATGCACTAGCCACTCCTCAGAAGGAAGATGGGGCAATCTACTTCTGTAGTGATACTGCTTCAAAAACCCAAGGAGGGGTTTCTATGAATCAGGTCCAACTTGATGGCACATAACAACAAACAACAACAGTGACACTGCCTCAGAAAAACCAAGGAGGGGTTGCTATGAGTCAGATCTTACTCCATAGCAGTGAGTTTTTTTAAGATCTTATACTAGAACTTCTGGAATATTTGCTGAATTCATAGTATCACATAGGGAAATAACTTGGTTTTGTCATATAGGATTCTTCTTCCTTTTTACTCTATGAGATCAGGTATAGCTCTTAACCACAATCTGCGAGAGCCAAAATATAACCTTCAATATATCCCTCCTGAATTTGGAGACCATCTAAAGAATAGATTTGATACATTGAACACCAATGACTGAAAACCAGAAGAATTTTGGAATGACTTCAAGAACATTATCCATGTACAAAAGAAGAGGTCATTAAAAATATAAGAAAGAAAGAAAAGGCCAAAATGGATGTCATAAGAGACTCTGAATCTTGCCCTTGAGCAAAGAGTAACTAAAACAAATGGGAGAAATGACAAGATAAAAGAGCTGAACGGAAGATTTCAAAGAGCAGCTCAAGCAGACAAAGCCAATTACTATAATGAAATGTGCAAGACTTGGAGATAGAAAACCAAAAGGGAAGAACGTGCTCGGCATTTCTCAAGCTGAAAGAACTGAGGAAGAAGTTTAAACCTCGAGTTGCAGTATTGACAGATCTTATGGGCAAAATATTGAATGATGCAGGAAGCATGAAAAGAAGATAGAAGAAATACAGAGTCACTGTACCAAAAGAACTGGTCAATCTTCATGCATTTTAGGAGGTGGCATATGTTCAAGAACCAATGTTACTGAAGGAAGAAATTAAAGATGCCCTGAAGGAATTGGTGAAAAACAAGGCTCCAGGAATTAACACAATACCCATTGAGATGTTTCAGCAAATGGATGCCCTGCTGGAGGCACTCATTCAGTTATGCCAAGAGATTTGGAAGACATCTACCTGGCCAACTGACTAGAAGAGATCCATATTTGTATCCATTCTTTGGAATGTGGAAATTATCAAACAATATCATTAATATTGCATGCAAGTAAAATGTTACTGAAGATAATTGAAAAATGGTTGCAGAAATATATTGACAGAGACCTTCCAGAAGTACAAGCTGGATTCAGAAGAGGATGTGGAATGAGAGATATCATTGCTAATATCAGATGGAGCTTACCTCAAAGCAAAGAATACCAGAAAGATGTTTACTTTTGTTTTATTGACTATGCAAAAGCATTTGATTGTGTGGATCATAACAAATTGTGGATAACGTTGAGAAGAATGGGAATTCCAGAACACTTGATTGTACTCATGGGAGCTCTGCTAGCGTAGTGGCTAAGGCACTTGACTGCTAACCAGAAGGAAGGAAGGATGGGGCAATCTACTTCCGTAGTGATACTGCCTCGGAAACCCAAGGAGAGGTCACTATGAGTCGGGTCCGACTCGATGGCACACAACAACAACAACAACATGAGGAGCTTGTACATAGACCATGAGGCTGTTGTTTGAACAGAACAAGAGGACACTGCATGGTTTAATATCAAGAAGGGAGTGTGTTAGGGTTATATCCTTTCACCATATTTATTCAATGTATATACTGAGCAAATAATCTGAAAAGCTGGAGTGTATGAAGAAGAACTTGGCATCAGAATTGGAGGAAGAATCATAGACAACCAGTGATATGCTGACAACACACCTTTGCTTGCTTAAAGTGAGGATGACTTGAAGCACTTATTGATGAAGGTTAAAGAATACAGTCTGCAGTATGGATTATATCTCAATATAAAGAAAAAAAAATCCTCACAACTGGACCAATAAGCAGTTTCACAATAAATGGAGAAAAGACTGAAGTTGTTAAAGACTTCACATTGCTTGGTTTTATAATCCATGGCAGTCAGGACATCAGATGATGTATATTGTTGTTGTTGTTATGTGCTGTGGAGTTGGACCCAACTAATAGCGACCCCTCCTTGGGTTTCTGAGGCAGTATCACTACAGAAGTTGATTGCCCCATCTTCCTTCCAAGGAGTGGCTGGTGGGTTTGAACACCAGACTTCTGGTTAGCAGTCAAGTGCCTTAGCCATTATGCTACCAGAACTCCCCAGATGATGTATAGCACTGGGCAAATCATCTGCAAAGGACCTCTTTCAAGTGCTGAAGAACAAAGATGTCTCCCTGAGGACTAAGGTGCACCTGACACAAACCATGATATTTTCAATCACCTCATATGCATGTGAGAGCTGAACAATGAAGGAAGAAGACCAAAGAAAAATTGATGCTTTTGAGTTATGGTGCTGGAAAAGAATGCTGAAAGTACCATGGACTGCTAAAAGAACCAACAAATCTGTCGTTCAGCCTTGGAAGTGCTCCTTGGAAGCCAGAATGGCCAAACTTCCTCTCACCTACTTTGGTCGTGTTGTCAGAAAGGACCATTCCCTGGAGAACGATGTCATGCTTGGTAAGGTGGAGGGTTGATGAAAGAGGGGAAGGCCCTCAATGAGATGGATTGACACAGTGGCAGTGGCAATGGCAATGGACTCAGGTGCAGCAGGGATCACAGAGCTGGCTCAGGATCAGGTGGTGTTTCATTCTGCTATGCATAGGGTTGCTATGAGTCAGAGATGACTCAATGGCACCTAACAACCACCACAGTGGAATTTTTTCTTAGTCCTATAGCTTTGGTGTTTAGTTAAAGTAAGTTTTCAATACCCAAGGAGTGTCATTGTGAGTTGGAATCAACTCGAAGGCAGTGAATTCGGAGGTTTTTTTTTTTTTTTTTAGATCACTTTTTTACCTCTAAATGTGAAATAAAAAACAATTTTTGGAAGTTCATATTAATAATGGCTAATGCCTTCTGACTGGAGCCTTGATGGTGGCAGTTGTTATATGTTTAGCTGGTAATAGAAAAATCAGTGGTTCAAACTGACCACCCACTCCATGGGAGAAGGATGTGGCAGTCTGCTTCCATAAGGATTTTTTAATCTTGAAAACCTTATAAAAAAATCACTTCCGTTTAGTAGGATGTGACTCATAGGAACCCCTCCAGGAAGTTTCCAAAGTGGTATTACTACAGAAATATGCTTTAGGCACTACACCACTAGAGCTCCTATGCCACCAGAGCTCCTAGGGCAGTAATACTCTGTCCTATATGGTTGCTATGACTCTGAGTAGACTTGATGGCAATGGGTTAATGCCTCCTGGTAATTGATTGGTGCACTTGACTAGGATAGTCTATAATCCCTTTTGAAAAACTGCTCCAGAGAAATAGAATGTCAATTATATATGGTAATAATATCATGTTTTATTTTGTGGCATGCTAATACTTTCCAGTGGAAAAATAAACAATTTACTCTGGCCAGCCATTTGAAAAATGCTCAAGGGAAGG
>NW_006921807.1:3182417-3184816 GCF_000298275.1 Orycteropus afer afer | reverse complement strand
TGGCGGTTCAAACCCACCAGCCACTCCTCGGAAGGAAGGTTGGGCAATCCTACTTCCGTAGTGATAGAGGACTTGACAGACAAATGCTTATTACAAAACAGACATGTGGTCAATAGTTAAAGAAAAATATTTTTTCCAACACAATATCTGTATTTGGATGGCTCTCTGTTAAGAACCAAATTCTTATATTTTTGTTAAAAACACAATTCACTTCAAACTCAAGGATGAAAACTGAAGATATTTTGTATAGAGTAGAGAGGTTAGAGAAAAAAAAAAGTGACTCAAACAAAAGCGTCATTTAGATTAATAGAATGAGGAAAAGCCTAAGGAGCAATGAGAAGTTGGTATGTAAAGCAGCCATGGTTTAGAACCATTGTGTATGAGAGGCTATTCACAGAACTGGCTTTTTATGAAACTCACACTGGAAGAAAGCACTCACAAATGTAAAAATTGAATCTATAAGGGCCAAAGGGTAATGGGATAGTGAAAGGAACAGTGCAAATAAAAATAGGATCAAATGATTAAATTGAAGAGGAGATTTTCTGAGGACTCTGAACTTGTACCAAAATAATAATCATAATAAAGTGAGATTATTTTGTAGCTGAATACAATAATATATTGTATAGGTTGTATCTCATAGTTTATAGCAACTTTACAGATCAAAGGAGAACTGCCCATACAGTCTCCAAGGCTGTGATCTTTAAGAAAGCAGATGGCAAACATCTTTCTCCCACTAAGCAGTTGGTAGGTTCAAACCACCAAAGTTTCAGTTAGCAGTTGACCACTTAACCACTGCCCCAGCAGAACCTCTAGTCAGAATCAACTAAATGGCAAAGCTAATTGTAAAATAGATATGAAACATTTATTGATATTTTCATTATAAATTTTTTCTTGAATATATATTATCTAAGAGGTACTAATGGAGTGTTGGTGGTGCACTTTTTAAGGGCTGGACTGATAATTGAAAGATCGGTGTTTCAAACATGTCAGCCATAGGAAAAAGATGTGGCAGTCTCCTTTCATAAAGATTTACCGTGGTGCAAACTGTATGGGGCAGTTGTACTCTGTCCTATAGAGTTTCTAGGGTCATTGTAAGTCTGAATCTACTTGATATAAACAGGTTTTTTTTTTTTTTTTTTTTGTATCAAACATAGTACTCACCAATAGGCACCTCAGAAGACAGACTTCTGCATCTAAAAGGTCACAGCCTTAAAAACCCTGTGGAGTAATTCTGCTCTGCACACACACATGAGGTCGCCATGAGTCAGAATTTGCTCCACAGCAACTAACAACAATGTAGAAGATAAAAATATAATGCAATCCCTGGTTTCAAGTATAATATTCAATGTAAGAAAAACATTAATTAGTCAGATATCCAAAGTGCCTAAGGCATTAAGACTGTTAACAAAAAGGCTGGTGATTCAAACCCACCAGCCACTCCTCAGAAGGAAGATGGGGCAATCTACTTCTGCAGAGATACTGCCTCGGAAACCCAAGGAAGGGTCCTTATGAGGCAGGACTGACACAACGTCAGTGAGTTTAGTTTGATTTGGGTTTGTGATTGAACAGTAGCTATTTTGAGCACTTCTCATCATAATGTAATTTTGGGAAAATACAGAGGCCTGGAAAGCACAATTTAACAATGCTTTCCAATAACAAAATCATAAGCACTAACAAGAACAACTCCCAAACAAATAACAAGAAAACATCTGGCTTTGAGTAACTCTATATCATTGCCATGGAGTCAATCCGACTCATAGTGATACATCCTTGGGTTTCCAAGATGGTATCTCTATGGAAGTAGATTGCCCAGTTTTCCTTTCAAGAAGTGACTGATGGGTTTGAACCGCCAGCCTTCTGGATAGCAAGTCAAATGCATTAGGCACTGTGCCAACAGAGCTCCTTTGGTCTTGTTAAAACTCCAAGATAAGTTATTTGTTGTTGTTGTTAGATTTGTTAGATGCTGTTGAGTCATCTCGACTCATAGCGACTCTGTGCACAGCAGAATAAAACACTTGCTGGTCCTGAGCCAGCTCCATGTTTCTTGTTATAGTTGAGTCCATTGTTGCTGCAACCAAGTCAATCCATCTCGTTGAGGGTCTTCCCCTCTTTCCTCGACCCTCCACATTACCAAGCATGACATCCTGCTCTAGTTATCAGTCTCTTCTGACAACATGACCAAAATATGTGAAAGGAAGTACAGCCATTCTCACCTCCAAGGAGCATTCTGGATGCACTTCCTCCAATACAGACCTGTTAGTTCTTTTAACAGTCCACAGTATTTTCAGCATTCTTTGCCAACACCACAGCTCAAAAGCATCAATTCTTCTTTGGTCTTCCTTATTCATTGTCCAGCTCTCACATGCATATAAGGTGATTAAAAATACCATGGCTTGTGC
>NW_006921807.1:3179773-3181667 GCF_000298275.1 Orycteropus afer afer | reverse complement strand
CTGTCAATATACTGCTGCAACCGTTTTTGAATTATCTTCAGTAAGATTTTACTTGCATGTGATATTAATTATGTTGTTTGATAATTTCCACATTCTGTGGGATTACCTTTCTTTGGAATGGGTACAAATATGGATTTCTTCAAGTCAGTTGGCCAGGTAGCTGTCTTCTAAATCTCTTGGCATAACTGAGTAAGTGCCTCCAGCAAGGCATCCATTTGTTGAAACATCTCAATGGGTATTCCATCAATTCCTGAAGCCTTGTTCTTCACCAATTCTGTGAGTGTAGCTTCGACTTCTTCCTTCAATACCATTGGTTCTTGAACATAGGCCACCTCCTGAAATGGATGATCAACCAGTTCTTTTCGATATAGTGACTCTGTGTATTCCTTCCATCTTCTTTTGATGCTTCCTGCATCATTCAAATTTTGCCCACTCAAGGCTTAAATTTTTCCCTCAGTTCTTTCAGCTTGAGAAATGCTGAGTGTGTTCTAAACTTTTGGTTTTCTATCTCCAGGTCTTTGCACATTTCATTATAGTACTTGGCTTTGTCTGCTCGAGCTGTTTTTTGAAATCTTCTGTTCAGCTCTTTTATGTTGTCATTTCTTCCATTTGCTTTGGCTACTATTTGCTCAAGGTCATGTTTCAGAGTCTCTTCTGACATCTATTTTGGTCTTTTCTTTCTTTTTTGTATTTTTAATGACCTCTTGTTTTCTTCATGGCTGATGCTCTTAATGTCATCCCATAATTTTTCTGGTTTTCAGTCATTGGTGTTCAATGAATCAAATCTGTTTAAATGGTCTCCACATTCAGGAGGGATATATTCAAGATCACATTTTGACTCTCGTGGACTTGTTTTAATTGTCTTCAACTTCAAGTTGAACTTGCATATGAGCAGTTGATGGTCTGTTCCACAATCAGCTCCTTGCCTTGTTTTAGTGAAAGATATTGAACTTTTCCATTGGCTCTTGACACAGATATAGTCAATGTGATTCCTGTGTACTCCGTCTGGCAAAGTCCACATGTATAGCCACTGTTTGTGTTGTTGAAAAATGTATTTGCAATGAATCAATAGTTGGTCTTGCAAAATTCTATCATTCAATCTCCAGCATTATTTCTCTTACCAAGGCCATATTTTCCAACTACCAGTGATTCTTCTTTGTTTTCAACTTTTGCATTCCAATCATCTGTGATGAGCAAGACATCTTGATTGCATGTCAGACTGCAGAAGTTGATACAAATCTTCAAATTCCTCATCTTTGGCTTTGGTGGTTGGTGCATAAATTTGAATAATAGTCGTATTAATGGGTCTTCCTTGTAGGCATATGGATATTATCCTATCACTGACAGCATTGTATTTCAGGACAGATCCTGAAACATCCTTTATGATGATGAATGCCACACCATTACTCTTCAATTTGTCATTTCCGGTAGAGTAGCTCATGTGGTTGTCTGATTCAAAATGTCCAAAACCTGTCCATTTCAGCTTACCAATGCCTAGGTAATCAATCTTTATGTGTTCTATTTCATTTTGACAACCTCCAATTTTCTTAGATTCATACTTCTTACATTCCACGTTCTGATTATGAATGGATATTTGCAAATGTTTCTCTTCAATTTGAGTCGTGCCACGTCAGAACAAGGAGGTCCTGAAAAACTTACTTTATCCATATCATTAAGGTTGGTTCTACTCTGATGGGGCAGCTCTTTCCTAGTCCTATTTTGAGTGCCTTCTGACTCAAGGGGCTCATCTTCCTGCACTGTGTTGTACAATGTTTCCAAACTATTCATAAAGTTGCCCAGTAATGTATCAGACAGTGTTTCTCTGCTATTCATAAGGTTTTCCCTGGCCAAATTTTGAGAAGTGGATAGCCTCCTCCTTCTTCCTAGTCTGTCT
>NW_006921807.1:3176298-3176781 GCF_000298275.1 Orycteropus afer afer | reverse complement strand
TTTTCTGTTTCATTGATTTCTGCTCGAATCTTGAAGACAAATTATTTTGAAAGGAAAGACTATAGATCTTGTAAAAGGTGTACAGAATATATGGGGTCTATTTTCTTTATGGAGTGGATCCTGACATCCTTATATCCTAAGGTAGAACTGACTTTGTGCTGCCACCATTATTATAACACCTATAATAATCCATTACATTTAATTGGCACATTCCTTTCTCCCTCTCTAGACTACCTGAAGGCAACAACCTTGCTGGTTTCTTTTCTGAATTAATTCGTTAAACAATGAAGGAAAAATGGTTATAAATTGTGCTGTATCAGGGTTTTGGAGGCAAATTTGATGTTAAAGCTTTTGAAAGTATTATGAAAAACTAGGAGCTCTGGTAGGAGCTCTGGTAGCATAGTGGCTAAAGCACTTGACTGCTAACCAGAAGGCTGGCGGTTCAAACCCCCCAGCCACTCCTCAGAAGGAAGGTTGGGCAAT
>NW_006921807.1:3161801-3176178 GCF_000298275.1 Orycteropus afer afer | reverse complement strand
AGAAGGAAGGTTGGGCAATCTATTTCTGTAATGATGTTGTTGTTGTTATGTGCCGTGGAGTCTGACCCGACTCATAGCGACCCCTCCTTGGGTATCGAAGGCAGTATCACTACAGAAGTAGTTTGCCCCATCTTCCTTCAGAGGATGGCTGGTGTGTTTGAACTGCCAGCCTTCTGGTTAGCATTCAAGTGCCTTAGGCACTACGATACCAGATACTGTCTCAGAAACCCAAGGAGGGGTTGCTATGAGTCAGGCTCACTCAATGGCACATAGCAACAACAACAACAACTGTTTTTCAAACTATTTCTAACTTGTACCCTTGAAGCATTTAATCATTGTTTCTCACTCTCCCTCCTAATCTCTTCTATATGGTCATGACTGTGTGTTGAGAAGGGTCGCCATATGGTACAAATAATACTTGAAAATGATTCCACAGAGTGTATATACCACTGTAATCACTGTATACTTGCCATTAAACATAATATTTGATGTACTGTAATTATTTTAGTAATTACTGAGGATGTGGGGAGAGACATTACATAATGCCAGATCAAAAGGATAAACACAAGCTAAAAATCTAATATTGGTATTTTTTTTTTTTTGCTTAGTTCTCAGGTTGTTCATAAACTGTAATCTTTGCTTTGGAAAGTTCTTACTTCTGCTCATCACTGTTATTAGAAAGTAAAATTCTGAAGAGATTAATGTGGTCTACATTTCCTTTCAGCTCCCTTCATAATTTGCTTTGCTAAAATTCAACTATTTGGAGATAGTCTCATGATAGGCATTAGAAATTTTCAGAGAAAAATTAAATGAAATCTAGGTTGCATGGACACATAAATAAATAAATAAAGCTAAGTACTAAGTAACCACAACAACATTACTGAAGAAATAAATTAAGTGAGAAACTTGTTACTCAGTCTAAATTATTTGGTCCAGATAATTTTTACGTACGGATCAAGTTTTATACTTTTTTCCTTGCTAGAAGAGATATGCTACAGAGTAAATCTGAAGATCAGATTGTAAAAGTTCCATTTTGCATATGAAAAAAAAAAATATTGTGGTTTTAAGAAGTGCTAGATGAAAATTTAGGCTTCATCACCTTCTACGTGTTTGGATAAATTAATTAACCTCTGAAGTCCAAGTACTTTGTCTAAAAAAGATGGAATACTAATATATATAATACTTCTTGGCATTGTAAGAAAAGTTAAATTATATAGTATTTGAAAAGAGTAATCACCAAACAGACACACAGTGAATACAATTTCTCTAGTTTGAAAAAAGAAATTACATGGAGTATGTGTCATTACTTTGTAGTTTGTTTTATTTAAAAATCACAAACTCAGTCTCTCAGTTTGACTGGCATCTACAGATACATTATACACTACTCTTTTAAGGTTACAAAGGAGTTAAGACAGTAGTGTATGATGTTGGCCCAATAGCATCTTTAGAATTGTTTATTTTGCAATGTACTATCTTCAATGCTCTATAAATAATAGTTAAATCATTATTATTTTACAGAGATTATTTTAAAGTATAGTTGAACAACATGATGAGCATAATCAATGTCACTGAACTACACAGGTGGAGATTGTGAAAATGTGAAATGTTTTAACACATATTTACCACAATAAAAACAAAAGAATAAAACAGATAAACAGCAAACAAAATATAATATTATTCATTAAAAAAGAGAAATATTTGTATTTTAGGTGCTTTCTAATAGAGTTATAATTTTAAGTATGACTATAAACCAAAAACTCCAAACTCACTGCCTTTGAGTTGGATCCAACTCATAGTGACCCCTCCTTGGATTTCCAAGGCAGCATCACTATGGAAGTAGATTGCCCAATCTTCTTTCTGAGGAGTGGCAGGTGGGTTTGCACCACCAGCCTCTGGTTAACAGTCAAATGCCTTAGGCACTACACCACCAGAATTTCTAGACTATGAAAGCAACTCCTATTTTATTAAAAAAAGTTGAATCAAAATCTGACAGTGTACATACCCAGTTTAATACTATGTTTTACCTCTTATCACTACGACATTATCAAACTAAAGGTGTTACATTTTATTGACTATAAAAAAGCTATTACCAATATAATCTCAATCCACATATTTCCTGTGGGTTTTGTTTAAGCACTCTATCTCACCAACTCAGAAGAAGATTTTCATGTCAAAGGCTAAGTGATATTCATCGCTAGTCTCTATAAAAGCCATAAATTCTCTAGGTACTCTACAGTTACTCTCTCAAGGAGGGTAACAGTTGCACATGTCACTATGAAATCAATCTCTGAGAGTTTGAAGTTAAAGAATCCTTCAGTATAATCTTTGACTTTAATGTAGTATAATCCAAAATCTCTAGAGCAATTATTTTTAAATCAAACTTAGTCACAATTGTCCCCTACTAAAATCTTCTAAATACCTATATCCCCATAGTCTCACAGTACTCTTTACTTTGGGTATACCTGAGCACAGTACTTCCCACCTCAGTGGCTTCTATCTGAATCTTTCCACATGAAAATGTGGAAAAGATTTATGATTTTAACCATTAACATAACACTATGTCGAATGGACAGAAAGAATCCTTTGCACTTTTCAGCTTAGTCTTTATATCTACAACATTTAGCAAAGGTTTTGCTGGCATTAAGGAAAAAAAATAAATAAATCTTGTACAGCTGAAGTCTGGGCCTTCTTCTTCCTCTGTATATGAAGCCAAACACATAAAATATCTTGTTTTGTTCCCTATTGTGTTTAATTACTCATGTTTTCCATGTTCTCATAGAACAGTCACCTATTTCAAACTGGGAATTCAGAGTACTTTGGACATAATTGAGCACTAATTTGATGGGAGACATTTGGTGGCCTGGTTAATGTTACAATAACATGAAGTCATTTCAAGTTAGGTGAAAACAATATCCTGGAATTAGATTTTTATTCTGTATGTTCCATTCCATCATTTTTCTTCACTTACATATACAAGCATTTGATGACCATTATTATATATATTTTTAAATATTTTATTAAATTCTCCTGAGGGCATTTTGAAGTCAATGTAAATTTAGAATTAAAAAAAAAAGACTGAAAAATCTATTCTACTTCTTTCTTTTTCATTGAAAAAAAAATTAATTCTTGATGGTGGGTTAATCTCATTTTTTTGCATCTTTATGTGCTATTTTAAAAGTAAAAAACTAATAGTTAGGGAATCTATCTCCTCACTGCAGTTTTAGAAAGATTAATGCTGCTTTCCTTAAATGTTTGTTTTGTTTTGTGTTTTAGGTATCTTCAAGACCAATACAACAGACATGTTGGATTATTTTGCTTTTATAGAAAGTTGAATATTTCTTATAATAAAACTTTGAAAAAACATTTTTCAATAGGTTAAAAGGGAGCAACTTCACAAGGAAAGGTTTACACATGAAAGGAAATTTATTTATTTGTTACCAGGGATGAGAGGGAAAGAGAGGGAAAATTGCTAGCTAGGTAAGAGGTACATATTGATTTGGGTAATGGGAAAATAAATATATTTAAAGCGAGTAACCAGTGAAATATCACTAAGGAAAAGGAAGACAAAAAAGAGGTACAGACAACAAAGATAGATACTATCACATACACAATACTACATTATCATTATTAACAGACATTAATCTGTGGGTGGGTATATAGGTAGACAGGCAAGTTGACCAAGTCAACTTATACACCCATGATTATATATATATATAGGTTTGGCAGATGATATTCCCACATATGTATTTGTGTGTGCTATAAAAATATCCGTATATATAATAGAGTGAAAAGGGTAAAGTTATTATAACTTCTTAGCCACAACCAAACACCTTGAGAGAGTGAGGCACCGGGCCTGTGGACTCAGAATCATAGTCATGTGAGGAATACAGCTCAGCTGGCATAAAATAGTATACCAAAAATCCTACTTTGGTGAGTAGCTACAGGGGTCTTAAAAGCCTACAAGTGACTAGCTAAGATGCAACTATTGGTCTCTCCTTGTTCAGAGGAAAAGAGAGTGAAGAAAATCAAAGTGCAGGGAAACAATTAGTCCAAAAGACTAATGGACAATGAGAACCTCAGTCTATACAACCCTGAGACCAGAAGAACTAGATGGTGCCTGTCTACCACTGCCACTTTCTTGGAAAGGTATCAAATTTGGAGATCTTAGATAGAGTGGGAGAAAAATATGGAATTAAACTCAAAAGCAGAAAAAGACTAGAATTACTGGTCAGATAGAGACTAGTGAAACCTCTAAGACTATAGCCCCTAGTTACCATTTGGATCTGGAATTGAACTCATTCCCATACCTTAAAATTCAGCCAAACAGTAGATAGTCCTCAGAGATCAATTATACTGGGGAGGTGCACTCCTTAGAACATTCAACCATGAGATATCAGAAGGGCAGCACTTACGCAGGGAGAAAACTCAGAAGGAAGGAATACATAGGAAAGGAGGATGCGGGGGAAAAGTAACCAGAAGGAAGAAGTGGGTAGAGAGCTGTTAAATTGTGGGGATTGCAATCAATATCATAAAACAAAATGTGTATAAACTGTAGAATGGAAAACAAATTTGTTATGTAAATTTTCACTAAAAAGACAAGAAAAGTTGAAAAAAAGAAAAAAGAAAAAAGAGCAACTTCAGCCATTGTGAATGACTGACTATGACACAAATAATAATTCTCTATGCAGGCTTGTTGTAAAACATTAAAATCTTTGCACTTCTTGTATTTTAACAAAGTATGGACAATTTGAATAGACTTTCAACTATCCAGTTCATATAATAGAATATGGTAAAATAAATATACTTAAAAGAATATAACTTAATGTCAGGGAAACAAGGACCTAGACACAGGACTGTTACAATTTTGTCTCTGAATTTAATTTTTTCTGAGCTTGACTTGCCTTTACTTTTTGAAAATGAAAAATAACTGGAATGTACTGATTATTCTTCAGTCACTACCAAAATGGCAATTCTGGGTCCCTTTAACTTTTACTTTCTCAAATTCTAATTCAATATATCAGTCTATACCCGACAATAATCATGACAACATTTAGGTAATCTTTTTCAGCTTGAAGTTCCCTAAATATTTTATCCTGAAGATTTTCAAATTTACAAGATATTATATCATCAACCCAAACTAAAGATGTTTTCCTTTCCTTGGTGTGGGTGTTTCATGACATCTCTATTTTGTCAGATCAAGATAGACATTTCAATTGTTGAGGAAAAGAAAATAGTCAGAATTTTACATCTCTTTTAAGTCCCTGTACATTACATTGTCAAATAGTACAAAGATATCCTAAGGTTCTGTGAATTAAACACTGTTGTTGTTGTGTGCCGTGGAGTCGACCCCCGACTCATAGCGACCCCTCCTTGGGTTTCTGAGGCAGTATCACTACAGAAGTAGGAATGCCCAACCTTCCTTCCGAGGAGTGGCTGGTGGGTTTGAACCGCCAGCCTTCTGGTTAGCAGTCAAGTGCCTTAGCCACTATGCTACCAGAGCTCCGTTAGCCTTTTAAGTCTCTATGAATTAAAAGCTCAAGCAACTCAGAATATCAAGAGCTCTCATTGCTTGCAGTCATTGAAGGTAAATGACAAGGGGTTTCTTTCAGTACCTAAGTGAATATCCACAGAAAGTTTTTTGTCTATAGCTTTTACAAATAAGGGCTCTTTTAATCATATTTTTCCTAACATACCTTAGTTACTGACCCATAATAAAATTTAAAATATTCACTCATACTGGACCCCTGACCATGCAAAGAACAATTAGAGACAGTCTAGTGATTTCTCAAATAGAGTAGGAAATTGTATGTTAGAATTCAGATTCAAATACATTTTTTTTATTCATTCTTAGAGTAAATAATGAAGATTTTTTTAGCACTTGTCCTGGATTTTATCTATCTTGATTGAGAACACTTGTTCTAATATTAATTTTATCTATTTCCAACGGAAAGAAAATCAGTAAATGGTTGACATCCAAAAGATTTATGGTTTTATTACTGAAATATTTAACTTCACTAATAAAATAACACTTCCATAGTGATACTGCCTCGGAAACCCAAGGAGGGGTCGCTATGAGTCGGGCCGACTCCACGGCAAACAACAACAACAACAACAATAAAATAACAAAATTTCATGAATTATTTTCAAGTTTCACTTTATTAAACCAAACCAAAACTAAACCCACTGCCGCCGAGTCAATTCCAACTCATACCAACCTCTCCTTGGGTTTCCGAGGCTGTATCTCTATGGATGTAGATTGCCCCGTCTTCCTTTCAAGGAATGGCTGGCGGGTTTGAACCACTAGCCTTCTGGTTAGCAGTCAAATGCCTTGGGCACTATGCCACCAGAGCTTCCTTTACTAGTTGGAAATAAATAATTGTTACATGCAAAGATTTTCTTATGGTCAGAATGGATCGACATTAAGATATAAAAGAAATTGCTTAAAGCATGAAAAAGATATAAAACTCATAATAATAAAAATAACACTAAAGAAAAGCCAATCAAGTAATGGAAATCTTTCAAAGTTGACTTTGAAATTCAGCCAAAGAAATAAAAATTACAATATGCATGGCCATGTTCATCACAGCACTATTTACAATAGCAAAAAGATAGAAACAACCTACATGCCCATCAACAGAAGAATGGATAACCAAACTATGGTACATACACACAATGGAATACTATGCAACATCAAAGAATAACGTAGAATCTGCAAAACACTATACAAAATGGATGAATTTGGAGGACATTATGCTGAATGAAAGAAGTCAGTCGAGGACAAGGACAAAGATAGTATTAGTTCATTATTGTGAAAAGTCAAGGAAAAGTTTATACATGTAAGGAAACTTCTTTGTTGGTTACCAACGATGGGAGGGACACTGTAAAAAAAAAAAAAAAAAGCATTGACCCATGCTACTTTAGTTTGTGTATTTTACTGTACATAAATTATATTTCAATAAAATTGTATTTAAAAAGAAAAAAATTAATTAAAATTACAGAAAATAGTATAATTGCTTTATATGACAAAAATGTAGAGGCTGAGGCTTAAGTAATAATAGTTCCCAAACAAGGCATTTCCTAACTAATGTAACTTCAGTATTATTGTCATTTAGAATATAGAGAATATGCCTAATGAGTTGAATCATTGAATGATCTAACTATGAAGACTTCCAGGAAAAATGTTGAAGGTGACACCTAACCTCTTACAGTGCTTGTAAATACAAGAGAGAAAAAAGGTAAAAACAAAACTAAACAATCAAAATAAATAAAAGGGGCCAGGTTACTGGATTTGAAAGTAAAACTGTTTCTCTTTCCCAGTATTTCCAAATGTTAAAATAATGCTAATACTAAGAAATGGCTTCCAGTCAGAGATCAAATCCAGGACACTGTCAGGAAACCCTGATCTAAAGATAAAGCCCTGCTGTGATTATAACCCTCTGCTAACAGTGGGAATTTCATATAGACAAAAGACCTTATAAGATTATTAAAGTTATGTTTTGCAAATATTGCCCATAAAATAACAGGACTTCTATAAATCATACAGGTATTATCTCTCAGCTGCTGTACAGGGAGCTCAAAGTAGACAAGGGCTTATCTGGACAATATTTGTGAGTGTGGATCCTGTTTAATGAAGTGAGTCCCAATAAGATTCATAGGAAACTCAAAGAATTTTGTAAAGAATTGTTCTGTAGGAAGCCTTTATGGTGGAAACTGCCTTAGAATCCACTATACTCCACATGTAGTAATTAAAAATAAATAAATAAAAAGCTTAAAAAAGGAAAAATTATTCTACTATAAATGCAGGGCAGAAAACAGAGCCTAGATGTCAGAGTGAAAATCTATAGTGAATTAGTCTTAAAAAGTAGAACTGAATCCTAGTTAAAGAACTGGCAACAAGTGACTAGAATTTTCAGAATTTCTACGGAGAAGTGACCAATAAGTGTCTCCCATCTTCCCCCTTTTTGAATAGAAGTGTCCATAGAAGTGTTTATGGTATATGATAGACATAAAACAAGCCAGCTGCTGTCCAGTAGATTCTGATTCACAGTGACTGTACAGTGACAACAGGCATAGTTATTCTATATATGCCCTACCTTTGGGTTATGAAGGGAAGAAAATGTGTATCATTAGTTCCCAGGTCTTTAGATAGAAAGTAGAATTTATCAAAGAGTTGTACTCAAGGAATAACACCCCAGGATCTTAATCTATATTTGGACCTAATTTAGATGATGAGAACCTGAAAACTGAGGGAAATCTATAAGGTAAAAATGTAATATAAGTTTTTGGGAAGGTAAAAAGCCTAAATGTATGTGAGAAGATATGAATTGTTGTGTCCAGTGGTTGGATTGTGGAAGACTGTGTATTACTAAATGTCTAGACAGCATATTCCATCCTACATTATCTTCTTACAATGTTAAATTGATTCTGTCATATCAGGAGGGAAAATCTAGTTCCCTTCAATTTAATCAGGGCTGAAGATTTTGACTACCTCAACTAAGTAACAACAGTAGCAACAACAACAAGAAAAACTCAGTTGCCTATGAGTCAAGCGTGACTTATAAAGACCCTGTGTGCGTCTCATGGTTGGACTTTTCAGAAGATTGACAGGCTTTTCTTCTGAGGTACTTCTGGGTGAGTTTGAACCAGTAGCCCAGCCCTTAACTATTTGCACTACCCATGAACTTCTGCCTTAACAAATAGAGAATACTAAATGTGGCACTAACTTTTGTGACTGAATCACAAGAAGGAAACACAGCTTCTCACGGCTATCTATCTTGGGAGATCCAGAACTAACATGCAAGACCCTGAAGGAATTGAAGTATTTCAGCTCCCAGTTGTTTTGATTCTTCCCAATTTGATTCTTCCCAGTCTGTCATGTGAGCTTGTACGTATCCGGAGGATTCCAGCTTCCAGTCTTCAAGTCACTCTAGTTGATTTGAGTGGAGAGTAAAACTAAACAATCAAAATAAATAAAAGGGGCCAGGTTACTGGATTTGAAAGTAAAACTGTTCCTCTTTCCCTGTGTCCTGACCAGATTAAAGAATCAACACTAAATTCCATTCTGTTGTAGTAGTAGTTTGGACACAATTTTTTATACAGCTGTAAAAGAAACACATCGAAAATGGATCCTTGTCTAAATGAGTGTTTACAGTATGGCCACAAAACATTCCTGAGATAAATCCCACTTGGTAATAATAGTTAATCCTTGTTACATAGTAATGTGCTTGGTTTGTTAGTCTTTTAAGAATTCCTATGGTTATGGCCACAAGGAGTATTGGTTGTGGGCTTCTTTTCTTGATGTGTCTCTAATTTGAGTATCAGAGAAATGCTAGCTTTATAATGTTGGGAAGTAGTCTTCCTCCTTAATTTTAAAGAACAGTAAATATAGAACTGGTATTATATTATCTGAAGAGTTCTATAACATTCCTTTAATAGCCTTCTATCTGTTGCTTCTTTAGTAATGCCACTTTTTTACCTTCCTGACCTTATTTGTGTCTTTTCTTTTTTTCCCTAATTAGTTTTGTTAAAAGTTTATCAATTTGATTGAGATTTCAAAAGAAATAAACAATCCAGTTTTGTGTTTCACTGATTTTTCTCTACTCTTTTAGTTTTCTGCTGTTATCTTTATTATTTTCTTCCATCTGTCTACTTTGGTCTAGCTTTTACTTTTTATTCTAGTTTCTTAATTTGCAAACTTAGATTGTGTAATAAAACCTTTTTTATTTCTATTCTAAACAGTCAACGTTATGTTTCCCTCTTTTGTCTGCTTTCTGTGTCCCAGAAATTGTGATATACTGTATTTTCATTTTAATTCTACTGAAAATATATCCAAATTTCTCTTAGGACACCCTCATTGACTTGTATGTTATTTATAAATGTGTTGTTTAATTTCCAAATATTTGAAATTTTCCATATATCATTCTAGTTTGATTTCTAGTTCAATTCCACTGTGGCCAAAAACATACTTTGCATATTTTTAATCTTTTAAATTTGTTCTGATTTGTTTTATGGCACATAGTCTATCTTCGTAAACGTTATATATTCATTTAGAAAAAAATATATATATAGCATGTTATTGTTGAGTGAAATATTTTATGAATACCAATTAGGTCAAGTTGCTTCTAGTGTGAGCATTTTTAGGTGTTTTAAATCCTTACTAAAGAGGTCTGGTGGCACAATTATTAAGCGCTCAGCTGCTAACTGAAAGGTCAGCCACTCTGTGAGAGAAAGATATGGCAGTCAGCTACTCTAAAGATTACTGCCTTGGAAAAACTATGGAGCAGTTCTACCCTATCCTATAGGGTTGCTACAAATTGAAATCGATTTGACAACAACGGGTTTGGTTTGGGGTATATCCTTCCTGATTTTGTCTACTTTTTCTATTCATTACTGATAAAACAGTGTTGATATATCCAAACATAACCATAATTTTGTCTATTTTTCCTTTCAAATATACCACTTTTTGGTCCATGTATGTTGAAACTCTACTATTAAGATTGTTTGGCTTTCTTGGTGAATTGACATCTTTTTTCCTCTTTTAAAGATAAAATTTTCATCTTTATCATGGCCTTGGTGTGTATACTTTTATATTAATGTAGTCAGTACTATTATCTATTGATTAGTATGTTTATGCTATGTCATTTTCAATTCTCTTTTGATATATCTACATCATTACATTTAAAATGGATTTCTTGCAGAGAGCTTATCACTGAACCATGCTTTTATAATGAAAATTAGTGATAAATATGATATAATTGAATGCCTAAAATATTTATTTATATTTAACAAAATTATTAATAGAGATGAATTTAAATATACCACCTTGTTATTTGTTTTGAATTGTTCCATTTGTTCTTTTTAATTTCTTCTTATTTTTATGCCTATTTTTGCATTAATTATTTTTATTTTCTAATATACACTATCAGTTTATTAATTATAATCTGTTTTATACATAAGTGCTTGAGATATGGATTGTAACAGACACTTGTATATATATTATAACACACAGTCTGTATGTATTAATATTACACCCTCTCCTGATTTGTGGACATGATTAGTTTCCAAAGACCAGATCATTACATAATGTCTTAGCTATCTACTTGTATAACAGAAATACCACAAGCTGATGGCTTTAACAAACAGAAATTTATTCTCTCAAAGTATAGGAGGTGAGAAGTCCTAATTAAGGGTAACTATTCTAGAAAAAGTGTCTGTCTTCTCTGTTAGCTCTTGAGGAAGTTACTTCTTTCCTTTTAATATCTGTAGGCCCAACATTCCTTGGAGATCTCTATGTGTCTTGATATCAATCATCCCCTGGGTCTACGATATTCTCAGTGCAGGGATCCATAGGATGTGCTGCACTCCCAGATATTTACTCTTGGTAGTACTGTGGTAGCTCTTGCTCTGCTCACGTCTCTGTCCTCTTCATCTTTTGTAAGAAATAAGGTGATCAGACCACACTCTAGGGAAATTGTCTTTTCATGGAATCAAGGCTGTGACCCAAGTAAGGTTGTTGCATCCCACCCTAATTCCTTTACAATTGATTGGCCAATCCTATGAGATCACACCAAGGGATGACTACATCACTGCATAACCGCCAAACCACTAAGAATCATGGCCAAGTGAAGTTGACACATATTTTTTGGGGAAACAATTCAGTCTATTATGTATGAAAACTGGCATTATGTGAAAATGGAGTGTAACCAAATCAGATCAGAAAATGGAGGATGACTACATCCTTATGTAATTTCCAAATTACATTATTACATAACTGTCAAACCACTGAGAATTGTGTCCCAGAGAACTTGATACATAACACTAACCATCATAGCCAGTGTTAATCTCACCTCTCACCTCAGTGTTTGTTATTAATAGAAGTATTCATTAATGCAAAATGACAGATAGTAGATTTCTTTCTTTCTTTTACTATTGTAAATGTGAAAGGTTGAATAATGAGATAGTCCATAAATAAGAAGAGGGTGTATATCTTCAGTTATACTGAAAACTCTATACCACAAAAACTCACTGCTGCCAAGTCAGTTGTGACCCCTCTTTGGGTTTCTGAGGCAGTATCTCTACAGAAGTAGAATGCTCAACCTTCCTTCTGAGGAGTGGCTGATGGATTTGAACCATCAGCTTTCTGGTTAGCAGTCAAGTGCCTTAGGCACTATGCCACCAGAGCTGAAAACTCTGTAGAACAGCTCAACTCTGCACACATGATGTTGCATAAGTTGGCATCAACTTGAGAGCAAATAACATATCCTAAGAAATTTTCAATAATATATTTCTAAATCTTTCTTCAATTCTTTGTTCTATTTGCCAAGCAATTTACTTTTACATTTATTGTAAATCTTAGAGTATGTTGCTTCTATTATTGATTTAGTTACTTATCTATTAATTTGATTAAGAATTGTTGAGCCCAGGTTATGAAGGAGTTGTTCGGCACGAGGAATTTGCAACACATGACAATGCAAGTGCAGAAAGGAAAGTTTATTAACTAGTTCAGAACTAGGGTCCCTGCTCTTACCAACTCAGTGGCTTGAGCAAAAGACCTCATGCTCTTTCATTACCTCATATTTATAGAAAAAAAATATAGGGTGGAGTAGATAATAGGTTTTCAGGACAGGGGTTTGGGAAGTTGGACGGTGGGTTGGAATCCCCCGGTTTCAAAGGTGAGCGAGAGACTTTGTTGGAGTTATGCAGAACTCTCTGATATGTGCGAAATCTAGGGGGAGGGGGTGTGACCAGGCAGAACTCTCTGATATGCACGAAATCCGGGGGGAGGGAGGTGAGACCTGCTAGAGCTTGAGGTATGGGAAATCTCCACATTAAAGGTTTCTGGTTAAAGATCTCCCTGGAGGCTATCAGTCTCAGCTCTACATTGTCTCAGCTCTACATTTCCTCCTTTTTTGTTATGTACATGAGGAATCATTCTCGTGTACAAGAGATAAGGACTGATATTGTTTCAAGATTATAAGTTGTACAGTATTAACTCGATTTTTCACAAAGTTGACTAGTTTGTTTAAAACACAAGGACTAACTGTTAGTAAAACTAGTTAATTACAGTATCAGGACTCTAAGTACCTGAGAGAGTAGGCACTTCTTAGAACATTGTTTTGTGTTACTCTTAACAGAAATTGTTTCTAGGCGGACAATTTTTAGCAATCAGGAGTTTTTCAGTTTATAGAAAATTTCACTTTGGAGTTTATAAAGATTTATGGGTGGTAAAGTTACACTAAGTAATTTACTACACTGCAAGTTACCCCCTGGCTTTTCTAGCTATTATTTTTTTAATATACTTTAAAAAAATTCACATCTCTTTCACTATCAGTTTAAGAATAATTACACTTATGGAAATGTGTAAGTCAGCTACTTCATGTTTTTATTTTTCCCCCATTTTAAACAGTTAATTTCTAATTTGCTTATCCCTATCAGACCAGTACTCTGAGGAAGTGTGATCCTTTTTCTCTGGAGAATCTGTTCTGCTTGGAAGTTTCAGGCATGTGGATCCATAAACAAGTAAAGTTTAGCTCAGCACAAGCTATTAAATTGCAGTAACTTAACATCATCTGTGTTAATCATCTTCTTCTAGCTATTTCAGCTAGGTTATGGGTACTAGTTGTTAAGTTTGGGAGTTACATTCTTCTTTTCACTTCAGACTAGCTAGCACCTTCTGTTACATCTTCAGTTTCTTCTCCGGAACCTTGGGCAGGTGCTTCATCACACACATGATCACGGGCTGCAGGGACGGGACCTTCACCAGAGGGAAGCTCTTCTCCAGCAGGTTTTCCAGCTTCTTCCGCTTTTCCCCTCGGACACAATGGTGGACACTCTCTCCAACTGACTGGTGGAACTCCAGCTGCAGCGTTCCGTGTAGGTCCAGGAAGGGCAGGGCGGACTGCAAGGACGGTAGCAGGACGCTGTTCTCTGTATGGAACTGCTCGATGGCTTTGAGTGGCTCAGTGCAGTTGGTTAGCGTTTTCTTCAGGTTCTCACCGTTGGCTACACTCAGGTCCTGCAGCTCTGCAAACATGGCTGAGGTTCCTGCTTCTGCTCGGTTTGGTGCTCCATCCCTGGCTCGCTCCGCTGGAGCTGCTGCAGATGCCGCAGGCTCTGCTGCTGCTCGCTCCCCCGGGCCTCGGAAGCTACCCGCGCTCGCTCCCCTGCGTTCTCCAGCTCGGCCAGCTCCTGCTGCTCTGTGGCTCCGCAGGTCCCGCTGCTACCAATTTCTGCTCTGCAGAGGCTCGGCCCTCTCGCTGGCTGGCCCCAGAAAACGCCGCGTACAGGCACATGCGGTGGGGTAAGGGGGCTCGCAGTGGGCACTCTCGACCACTGCTTCTACTGGGCATGGTGCTCTTTAACTTGCTGCAACAATCCC
>NW_006921807.1:3157373-3160348 GCF_000298275.1 Orycteropus afer afer | reverse complement strand
TAGAAAAATGAGAAATAGACTTTACTTTCCCTGACTCTCAATATCTTTTGGGTGAAATTAAACAAGGAAAATAATCATTAAGTGCTTCCAGTTATTAAAACAAAACAGTGCTAATATATCAGTGCACGCACACACACATATACATATTTAGTTAATATATCAAAATGACTTAGAAACAAATATTCTAGTATTTTAAAGATTTAAGTTAAAACTAAAAGATTCGAGAAGAGACACAGTATGTTCGATTGTACCTTTCATGCATCCTTTTTGTTAAAGGCTTCATTTAAAATTGTGTTAACACCAGCTTGAACTCCTTGGTTTCTATAGAGAGCTCATTATCTTTCAAAACAAATTTCCGGGTTTCCATTTGGATTCTTTCACATTCCTCAGTGGTGAACAAAAGCTGGAGGAGTTTGTTGACAATCCTCTCAGGTATGCTGATTAGTAGTTAAATCTGGAGTTTTGGGCAACTCATTCTCTGCAGCTGCAATACCTGCTGAAGGGGTTTGGTAAGGGGAGGGGAAAAAGGAGCTCTTCCTCTGTTTCCCCCTGGAATACTGGGTGGGTCGGTGCTGAAGGTTTAATTTCAGGTTCCTTCTTCCGGGCAGTATAAGGTTGCACTGCCAGGACCGGTTTAGGTGCCTGCTTAGGAAAAGAAAGAGGTAACAATGGTTTTAACCGGGGAGGTGTATTTTCCACTAAATCTTGCTATGTGATAATACATAAGATAGAACATTAGGCTGGTTATCCCATGTTGAATGTGGGTTATTCTGAGCTACACAATGTTACAAAATCTTTTTTTTTTTTTTCTTTCCACATTTAAATTCTGTGCTCTTTGCTTAACCTCTTTAAAGTTACCAGTCAAAAGGGAGGGGGAGTCACAGACCGTTTTATTTCGGCCGTTCACTAAATCACAAACACTGACAAACAACAAATAGACACACAAAAGACGAACAAAGAATGCTTCCCACAAATTGGAAGTAAAACTGAAAGCGGGACGATGGCCTCACACTGAGCTGAGGGAGAGACCCGCTGTTCTTATACTAATTTAGAATTCCAGATTGGAGGGTTTCCACTTCCTCTTTTCTTGAAGAGGTCCTGGGCGTTTCCCAGATTCTCCGGTTGACGGTCCATGCGTCCCCTTAGCTTAGAGTTATTTTTACAGAAGACAGGCTCCAGCTATTACACAAAGAACTTAAACAAATAACAAACATTTAAACACTTACTAGCTGGCTGCAACCCCCTGGTTCGGGAGTCCTGGGGTATTTGGGGAATCTCGGGATTTCTCGCATTCCAATTGAGAGTTATACTTCCCAGGACTCCGGAAGTCTCGGTTTCTCCTTTTCGCTAGTCCTGAGTGAGGATGTTAATACCTTGACAGAGAGATTTGGAAGAAAAAGTTTTAGCCATGGGGGAGGGGTAGTCACCATATCTTTCTACACTAAAATGTAAGGAAATTGGTCCTGATGCCCATGGGGACCTGGAACTTGGACTCGGTCGAAAACGGCTGCGGACATTTTTCCATCCAGTGAGTTTTCCGGCGGCCATCCCACCTCAAGAGAGTGCTAATCAGAAGAGCAAAAAGTTACTAGTTTATTTTTCTTAATTATCACAGATAAATTAGATCCTCTGGTTTTAAGCTGTGAAAAATGTTCACCCATCAGGGACAGAGGGGTAGTCTGTTTCTGTCCCATTTCAACTTCCTTCAAGGAAACACAGAACAAGTAAAAGACAGTGGCCACACAACCAAAACAGACAGCACAATTATCCACCACCCAGAAGAGATCTCATTCCAGTGCCACAGATTGGAGGGGCCTCTCCCCTTCCCTGAAATGGGCTGCTCTTACCCAGAAAAAGAGCCTACAGCCTGCCCGCGAGTGGAGAAAGGGCACCTTTCCCCACTCATCCGGCATGTCTGCGGGTCCCTGTACTCTTGGATTGGTTCCCTATGCAAGAGATTAATCCCAATCCTGCCGGCTCCAGTTCCTGACCCCCACTCCCCTTCTGTCGGGGGCAAGATTCTGGCTCGAACTTTTTTTTCTCCTTCCCGGCCAACACACCAAATGTTGAGCCCAGGTTATGAAGGAGTTGTTCAGTGCGAGGAATTTGCCAACATACGACAATGCAAGTGCAGAAAGGAAAGTTTTTTAGCTAGTTCAGAACTAGGGTCCCTGCTCTTACCAACTCAGTGGCTTGAGCAAAAGACCTTGTGCTCTTTCATTACTTCATATTTATAGAAAAAAAATATAGGGTGGAGTAGATAATAGGTTTTTAGGACAGGGGTTTGGGAAGTTGGAGGGCGGGTTGGAATCCCCCGGTTTCAAAGGTGAGCGAGAGACTTTGTTGGAGTTATGCAGAACTCTCTGATATGTGCGAAATCTAGGGGGAGGGGGTGTGACCAGGCAGAACTCTCTGATATGCACGAAATCCGGGGGGAGGGAGGGAGGTGAGACCTGCTGGAGCTTGAGGTATGGGAAATCTCCACATTAAAGGTTTCTGGTTAAAGATCTCCCTGGAGGCTATCAGTCTCAGCTCTACATTGTCTCAGCTCTACGGAATGATAATGGTTTGATAGCTGCTTTCATTTTTATAATATCTGGTGCTTTTTTGATCTTTATATAGATGCAAGCTTCTGTGTGGTGTAACTATTTGACCTGAAAAACTTTAAAATTTCCAAAACACAGGTTTGCTGCCAATAAATTCTCTCAGCTCTTGCTTGTGTGAAAAAGTCTTTATTTGCATATTTTTATTTTATATAGAATTTTAGATTGACACTTCCTTTTTTCAGTACTATAACAATGTCATTCCATTTTCTTCTAACTTACACTTCTGAATGAGAATATTTTTGTAATTATTAACTGCATACAATGTATCTTTTTCTCTGGAGGCCTTCAAGATTGGTTTTCATAGATTTGACAAGCATGTGTTTCTATGTGTACTTTTTCATTTTCTTAAAACTCACTGTATTTTTCCTC
>NW_006921807.1:3154568-3157069 GCF_000298275.1 Orycteropus afer afer | reverse complement strand
GATTGCTGGATATCTGGAGAGCAGACTTTTACATTATTACATCTCAGCCTTCAAATATCTCTCTCACTGGGAGAGGAGGGCCTTGTGAATTGGATGAGGACAAAAATGGCTGAAAGATTTTGCTGTAAACTCATCTTTGTGTCATCAATGAATGTTAGTGTCACAGCGTGAGATTCACTCCACATTCTTACCCTTTTCCTAGTAGTACATTTTGTTGCTTTTTACTCAGGACTAGCATCTTGGTAGAGAATTATATCCCTCTGTTGTTCTAATCCAGCCTCAAGTTTATGGAGTACAGTAGTCTTGGAGGTGACACTTTTTCAGGGTTGCTTCTCCTCCTTCCTATGGTAACCACATTCTGCCTGGTATCTTCCAGAATTTAGAGACTTTGTTTGGTAGTAGTTTAAAAGCATAGGACCAAGACTGATTTCTGCCTTATTTTAAGGGTAGAGTTTTTTTTTTTTCCAAATCTTTCTCCATTGGAATTGATCTTTAACTTTTCACTGAAATCAATAAGCTTTGTTGCCCCTTATTTAGTAAGGCTTATGATAGCTAGCATAGTGCTTAAGGCACTTGACTGCTAACCAGAAGGCTGGCAGTTCAAACCCACCAGCCACTCCTCAGAAGGCAGGTTGGGGAATCTACTTCTGTAGTGATACTGCCTTGGAAACCCAAGGAGGGACAGTGAGGGACAGAAGGATGACAGCTGTAGTTATTTAATGAATGTGTTTTGTTTACAATCAGAAATATTTTATGATATTTATTATTTGATTCATCTTTTAAATATTAAGACAAATTATAAAATGTTCTTCTATTAAGTGAAATGAAATTAACACTCAAACCAAACTTATAATTTGTGTATTATGTTGGAGGTTGGATATAAAAAAAATAGTGGAAAATTACATGTCAACCCTAGGGGCTTTAAGAGTGATAAGTAGTCTATGAGATATTCATTTTACATATTATTCTTTAAATTTTTTCATCACACATTTCCTCCAGTAAGCTATATTTTAATTTTGTTATGGAATTGAGAATGATGCTGGTCATTTGACTACTAAAGAAGATTAAAATTTCCATATGCTTATGTAATAATACTACATGTTATTTTGGCCATTCACACTTTTTGCCTATTTCTTGACTTGGGTTTCAAATTTTTTCTCATTAATTCATAAGGTTTATATACTTGTTAAAATTTATATTTCTAACTTTATTTTCTCATTCAATTAGATTTATGCTGTTCAGAAAAAATTCAATAATTTTACTACTTACATCCACACTTTAGGATAGTGTTCAAAGAAAATAACTGCCAAAGTATAACTGCATTTACAAAAAGAAAACATCCTTCAGAGTAAAGATAGAGTAAACTTTTCAAAAATTTCTAGGGGAAAACAAAACAAAACAAAAAAAAACATCCCACAGAGAAATGTGCAAATGCAGTATATATCAGAAGTGTAAATTAATACTTACTCTATCAGTCAATTGTAGTAATTGTGAATTTTCAGATATGTATAGAATTAAATTTGCAACAATAGCAAAAAATCAGGGGAAGGTAAATGGGATTAAAGAGTTATAAATCTGTAATATTGTCTAGGAAATGATGAAATGCTCATTTATATTTGCCTATGGTGATTTAAGAATGTTGTTGTTGGTGGTGGCTACCTTCAAGTAATGATGACAGCATCTGTGTCAGAGTAGAATTGTGCTCCATAGAGCTTTCCATGGCTGACATCTCAGAAGGAGATTGTCAGACCTTCTTTGAGGTGCCTCTGGATTGATTAGAATGGCCATGCTTTCATTTAGCAGCTAAGCATGTTAACCATTCACCAACCAGGGACTCCTAATTTAAGGATATACATGTTGTAATCTGTATGCTATTCTCTGAGAATAAGAAAGGATTATATAAGGAAAAATATACTTGGTTAATGATAAGAAAACAGAGAAAAGAAAAAAACCTTAAAGCAGATTTGAGAAATATAAACCAAAGTAAAGTGTTAGTTTGAAAAATATCAGTAACTAAATTAAATAAAATGAGATATAAATAAAAATCAAATTTGGATGAAAAAAAGCTCTGTAAGTCAAAAACATACATTTAAGGACACAATGAAGTTGAAACTAAAATGACAGAAATATTATAACATTTAAATACAGACAAGATTATATTTATTTTAGCTAGGAGCTCTGGTAGTGTAGTGCCTAAGGCACTTGACTGTTAACCAGAAGGCTGGCGCTTCAAACCCACTAGACAATCCTCGGAAGGAAGATTGGGCAATCTACTTCTGTAGTGATACTCCCTCGGAAACCCAAGGAGGGGTCGTATGAGTCAGGTCCAACTCGATGGCACAGAACAATAACAACAAACTAATTTGAAAAACTACAGACTTTGAGGGAAGTAGTGTTGCCCCAGGCTTACAGGTGAGGAGAGACAACTCAGGGACGCCCGAAGTAGCAAGTGGGAAGAGCAGGAGAAAGGGGTTTAAAAGCCAGGAAGCCAGAGAAAAGAG
>NW_006921807.1:3147298-3150566 GCF_000298275.1 Orycteropus afer afer | reverse complement strand
AATGAGTTTTTTTTTTTTTTTTGGGGGGGGGTTTGGTTTAACATAGAATAAAAGGCTGTTGTTTGAATAGAACAAGGGGATAATTCATAATATAAAATCAAGAAGGATGTATGTCAGGGTTGTATTTTTTCACCCTACTTATTCAATATGTATACCTAAAAAATAATCCGAGAACTTAGACTATATGAAGAAGAACTCAGTATCAGGATTGGAGAAAGACTCATTATCAACCTGTGAATTGCAGATGATACAACCTTGCTTGCTGATAGCCAAGAGGACTTGAAGCAATTACTGATGAGGATAAAAGACTACAGTATTTAGTAAGGATGATATTTCAACTTAAAGAAAACAAAAATCCTCAAAACTGGACCAGTTAAACAAGATCATGATAAACTGAGGAGAGATTGAAGATGTCTGATATTTCATTTTACTTGGATCCACAATCAACCCCCGTGGAAGCAGCACTCAAGAAATCAAATAACATATTATAGTGGGCATCTCTGCAGCAAAATGCCTCTTTAAAATATTAATGAGCAAAGATGTCACTTTGAAGACAGCAACACCTGACGTAAGCCAATCTATTTTGAATTACCTCATATGCATGTGAAAGCTGGACAATGAATAAGACAGAGGATGAACTGATGCCTTTGAATTGTGGAATTGGTGAAAAATACTGAAAATACCATGAACTGCCCAAAAAACAAACAAATCTATCTTGAAAGAGGTAAAGCTGGAATGCTCCTTAGAAGTAAGAATGGCCAGGCTTTGTCTCACCTACTTCAGTCATGTCAAAAGGGGCCATTTCCTGAAGAAGGATATCATGCTTGCTAAAGTGGAGGGTCAGCAAAAAAAGTGGAACATCCTCAATGAGATGGATTGACACAGTGGCTGCAACATTGGGCTCAAGCATAGCAAAGATTGTGAGGATGACATAGGACCAGGCAGTGTTTCATTCTGTTGCACACAGGGTCACTATGAGTTGAAGCCAAACTTGACAGCACCTAACACCATAAACTTCTAAATAACTCATGGGTCAAAGATAAATTTGAAAATACATTAGATAAAATGAGTAACAAATTTCAATATATAAAAACTTAAGGAATGGAGTTTGTTCATATTGGGAAATTTTTACCCTTAAAAGAACCCATTAGAAATGAAGATAGCTAGAAATCATTAATATAAAAATCTCTGTTAAGATATTAGAATAAAAAACCCAAATGAATTATAAGAATAAAAATAACAATAAGAAAAAAATTTAATGAATGAATAATAAACTTCTATTAGAGAGCACATCAAAGACAAAAATCATTTGTCTCCAAAGAAATTATCATAATATGTAATAGTCTGGTAAGACTGAATTAGTGATAAAAAGAATAAGGAAGAAGATATTCCTATAGATACTAGTAAGATAAGAGGATATGTTGAACAAATTCATAACATTAAATTTATAAATTAAGTGAAATGCAAATTTTTTAAAAAATAGTATTTACAAAAAAAACCTCAAAGGTAATAAAACAAAAAAATAATTTAGTATGCAATCCCTAGCCCTAAATTATTTTAAATTTTAAATTTTCCATACATTCAAAGAAAAAATAACATTAGACTTATCCAAACTCATTCAGGAGACAATGAAAAAGGAAAATAAGGAGTTCCTGTAAGATGGCAGAATAGACAGAAAGACTGCACAGACCCTCTTCAACCAAGAAAAGGGGAACCAATTAACACAGATACAGAAGAAAATCCTGGACCCTTGAGCTTTGAAGGGAAGGATATAGAAGTGGAGTAAACTCCAACTAGCAGAAGAATTTGCATGAAAACACCAAAAAACGAGACATACTGATCTGCGGTCTGGCAGCATTTCTGATGGCACAGACATATTGGATATTGCCAAGTGGTGATGGGATGTAAGAATTAACCTAAAAGTCAGCCCTGCCAGCCAGGGACTGCATGGAGAACTTCTCTGGTGGCTGGTGAATAAAAGGGGAAGAAGCAGCAGAGAGGAAGGCAGGTTGAGCTGTGGATTTTTCCTGTCTGGAAGGTGCAGCCATTTTGAATGTTTACAAGCAGATTGACCACTTTGGATATTTAAAGTGACAGCATTCTCTTAGATTCCAGGGACTCAAGAACAGGCTCCACTTGCTGGGAACTACAAGAAAATTCTAGACAAGGACGACTGGAAAGGTGCAACAATTCCTTTGTTACTCTTATACCCAACACCCTCTTGGTGAATGGACATGTGGCCATCCCTCACTCCCACCCACCTTCTGGGATTCCATCCCAGTCACTGTGCTCTGATGGAGCTTGGGTGCCCTGCCCACCCCTGCTCTGATTTTTTTTGTTGTTGTTGTTGTTCTGTTTTTTAGTTTGTTTGTTTTTGTCTGTTTTAAAATTACTATTATTATTACTAACTTTTGTCCTTTTTACTATTATTCTTTATTCTTCCCCTCCCACATTCTAGTTTTCAGCTTTTTTTTTCTTTTCCCTGTTCATGGTTGCATTTTTTTTTTCTTTCTCATGCTTAACCACATTCCTTGTTTTTCTTTTCACATTTTTCCCATTTTTTCTCTTCATTATTCTCCTTCCCTACCTTTTTTCTCTTATTGCCCTCTCCTCAGATATTGAGTTTTTTTTTTTTTTTTTTGGTTACTGTTCCTGTGTGATTACACAATGTGTGTTTTATCCATTTGCTTTTTCTTTTTTCATGGCTATTCAATTGTCATTTTGGTCTAACTGAGTGGAAGACAGGAATGCTTCCCATACGACACAACTACACCCACGCTTCCTGCAGCTTCACTACTGAGTGAGAGCTAACACTTCCTTCTCCCCAGTGGGCCACTGATAAACAACCATCAAAAAGGGCCTAATTTATCTTTGGCTGCTCTTCACAAACAGTTAACAGAAATCTAAATACAACAATGCCACAATGTCTCAGAGACAATAGACCATCACAATCCACACAAAGAAGCAAAATAAAGTAGTAGACATAAGGGAGCAAGATACAGACCCAGGACACATCCCTGAGGAAGAAGCAGCATTGGAACTCTCTGATAAGGAATTCAAAAGAATGATTTTTAGGTGTCTTTAAAGTTTTGAGAGACAGACCAAGGAAAACACAGAAAAAAACCTAGAAGAATTTTGGAAGAAAATACAAGAAAAAAATGAAAATATAAATAAAAAATTAGAAATGATTCTAAATCTACAGATAGAAATCCAGAAGATTAATACTAAATTGTCAGAATTAGATAACACATTGAAAGAGCAAAGGAGT
>NW_006921807.1:3130928-3146512 GCF_000298275.1 Orycteropus afer afer | reverse complement strand
TAAAGGGAGTCCCTTGAAAAGAGAACCAAAAATAGCAAACAACAACTGACCATTAATACACAAGATGACATAACCCAGAAACCACAGCTATGGACATATCCAAAGTAAAATAAGCTTACAAGATTCTAAACAAGGAATGAGAGACTTCAATTGGCAAATGCAGACAAATACAAATCAAAAGGAGGGAAAATACTGTGTAGTTACAAAACTTCTAAATGGTGAGGAAGTTAAGAGAGTTGCAAGATAAAATGGACTGTTCAAAACTTAGGGAGAAAATGATAAATAACAGGGTAACCTCAAAGAAAAATGATAAACCTTCTCATCACAATAAAAAAGAAGACCATCATAAATATTCAGCAAATACTAAGACAACAGCAACAAAGGAAATGATAACATGATTCATAAACATAATGAGCTCAGCACAGAAAATAATATGGAACAAAGAAACAAGGGACACCATGAAAAAACACATAACAAGATGACAGCAACCAATTCATACTTGTGAATAATGACACTGAATGTTAGTGGATTAAATGCACTACTGAAGATATGGTGAGTTGCAGACTGGATAACAAAACAAAACTCATCAATATGCTGTCTTCAAGAGACTCACCTTAAAGACAAAGCAAAAAAATTGACTAAAAATGAAAGTTTGGAAAAAGATATAACAAGCAAATGGCTACAGTAAAAGAGCAGGAGTAACAATATTAATTTCTGAACAAATTGACAAAAATAACCATACAATACAAGGAAGGACATTATATAATGATCAAAGGATCAATTGAACAAGAAGACAAAACCATAATAAATATCTATGGACCCAATGAAAGATCCCCAAAATGCATAAATCAGACTTTAAAAGAGTTGAAAAGGCAAATAGATGACTCCACCGTCATTGTAGGAGACTTTAATACAAAAATCTCAATGAAAGATACAGCAACTGGAAAGAAACTCAACAAAGATGCAGAAGAGCTAAATGATAAAATTTACCAACTTGACCTTAAAGGCATCTACAGAGCACTTCACCCAACAGCAGCAAAATATGCATTCTTTTCCAGTACACATGGAACATTTTCCAGATAGACCATATGTTAGTTCATAAAGCAATCCTTCATAAATTTAAAAACATTGAAATACTGCAAAGCATCTTATCAGATCACAATGCTATCAAATTACACATCAAAAATAGGAAGCTCAATGGAAAAAGAGTAAACGCATGGAAACTGAACAAAACCCTCCTTGAGAAAGAGTGGGTAAGAGAAAAAATTAAAATTAAAATTCAAAAATTCCTTGAATCAAATAAGAATGAAAACACAATATAAAAAAATCTTTGGGATACAGCAAACACAGTGATCAGAGGCCAATTTATAGCAAGAAATGCACATATCAAAAAAGAAAAAAGAGCCAAAATCAACACTTTAAACCAACATCTCCAACAATTAGAAAAATAACAGTAAGAAAAGGTAATTGTCATGAGAAGAAAGGAAATAAAAGATTTGAGCAGAAATCAATGAAACAGAAAATAGAAGGGCAACACAAAATATCAGCAAGACCAGAACTTGGTGTTTTGAAAAGATTAATAAAATTGACAAACCACTTGCAACTTTACAAAGGAAAAGAGGGAGAGAATACAAACAACATGAATAAGAAATGAAATGGGTGACATCACAACAGAACCAACTGAAATAAAAAGGATAATATCAGGATACTATGAAGAACTGTACTCCAACAAATTTGAAAATCTCAAAGAAATGGACAGATTCCTAGAAACACATCACTTACCTTAACTAACACAGACTGATATGGAAAATTTGGACAGATCCATAACAAAAGAAAAAACTGAACAGGTCATAAAAAATTACAACAAAAAAAGTCCTGGCCCAGACAGTTTCACTGGAAAATTCTACCAAACATTTAGAGAAGAACTGACACCATTCCTACTCAAACTATTCCAAAACATAGAAAAGGATAGAATCCTCCCTAACACATTTTATGAAGCAAGCATAACCTTGATACCAAAAGGAGGCAGAGATATCACTCAAAAGGAAAAGTACAGACAAATATCCCTCATAAATATAGATGTAAAAATCTTCAATAAAATCCTAGCTATAGACTCCAATAAAATATCAAGAAAATTATTCAGTGTGACGAAGTGGGGTTCATATTAGGTATTCAAGGATGGTTCAACATTAGAAAAACAATCAACATTATCCACCACATAAATAAAATAAAGGAGAAGAACCAACTGATGCAGAAAAGACATTTGATAAACTCCAACATCCATTCCTGATCAAAACACTCAGCACAATAGGAAATAGAAGGGATGTTCCTCAACATAATAAAGGACATCTACACAAAACCAACAGCCAACATTATTATCAATGGAGAGAGACTGAAACCATTCCTCTTGAGAATAGGAACCAAACAAGGATGCCCACTATCACCACTTCTACTCAATATTGTAATGGAAGTCCTAGCCAGTGCCATAAGGAAAGAAAGGGAAATCAAAGGCATCCAAATTGGTAAGGAAGAAGTCAAACTGTCCCTATTTGCTGATGACATGATCCTATACCTAGAAAACCCAAGAGACTCAGTCAAAAATCTGCTGGAACTAATTGAGAGATTTAGCATCATGGCAGGATACAAGCTCAACATCCAAATATCAATTGGATTCCTCTACACCAGCAAAGAGATTGCTGAAAAAGAAATAAGGAAATTGATACCATTTACAACATTATTGTTGCTGTTGTGTGCCGTTGAGTTGGCCCTGACTCATAGCGACCACTCCTTGGATTGCCAAGACAGTATCACTATGAAAGTAGATTGTCCAGCCTTCCTTCCGAGGAGTGGCTGGTGGGTTTGAACAGCCAGCCTTCTGGTTAGCAGTCAAGTGCCTTAAGAACTGTGCTACCAGAGATCCTACCATTTACAATGACTCCAAAAAAAAAAAGAAAAAAAAATACTTGGGAATAAATCTTACCAGGGACACAAATGACCTGTACAAAGAAAACTATAAAAAACTGCTTCAAGAAACCATAAGGGATCTACATAAATGGAAGTACATCTCATGCTCGTGGATAGGAAGATTGAACATTGTGAAAAAGTCAATTCTACCCAAAGCGATCTATACATTCAATGCAATCCCAATCCAGATCCCATCAATATTTTTTTAAGGATATGGAAAAACCAATCACTTACTTTCTATGGAAAAGAAAGAGACCTCAGAGGAGTAAAGCACTATTGAAGAAGAACAAAGTAGGAGGTCTCACACTGCCGGATCTCAAAACCTACTATACAGCCACAGTAGTCAAAACTGCCTGGTATTGGTACAATGACAGACACATAGATCAATGGAATAGAATTGAGAATCCAGAAATAGATCCTTTGACCTATGGTCAGCTGATTTTTGACAAAGGCCAAAACCCATTAAATAGGGAAAAGAACATTTATTTAATAAATGGTGCCGGCAAAACTGGATATCCATTTGCAGAAAAAAATGAGGGAAGGTCTGTACCTCACACCATACAAAAAAACAAACTCCAGATGGATCAAAGACTTAAATGTGAAACCTAAAACTATAAATTTCCTCAAAGAAAAACTAGAGACAAATTTAGGGACATTAATATATGGCATAAATAGACTATCAAGCATAACCCAAAATGCACAAACAGTGGAAGAGAAACTAGATGAATGGGGCCTTCTAAAAATGAAATGTTTATGTGCTTCCAAATACTTCTCCAAAAGAGTCAAAAGACAACCTACACATTGAGAAAAAAATATTTGGTAATGACATATCTGACAAGGGACATATCTCTAGAATTTATAGAAAACTCCAATACCTCAATAACAAAAAGACAAACAATCCAATTTAAAAATGGGCAGAAGACATGAATAGACACTTCACCAAGGAGGATATACAGGTGGCCAACACACATATGAAGAAATGTTCACAATCATTAGCCATTAAAGAAGTGCAAATCAAAACAACAATGAGATACCATATTGCCCCAGCACTGGTAGCAAAGTTCAAAAGACACAAAATAACAAATGCTGGTGAGGATGTGGAGAGATTGCGACTCTCATACATTGCTGGTGGGACTGTAAAATGGTACAACCACTGTGGAAAACAGTATGGTGACTCCTTAAAAGTTGGAATTAGAAATGCCATTTGACCCAGCCATTCCATTACTAGCTATATATCCTAAAGACATGAGAGCCATGACAAGAACAGACATATGCACACCCATGTTCATCGCAGCACTATTTACAATATCCAAAAGGTGGAAACAACCTAAGTGTCCATTAACTGAGGAATGTATAAACAAGCTATACACACAATGGAATACTACGCAACCCTAAAGGATAACGTAAAATCTGCAAAATACTGCATAAGATGAATGAACTTGGAGGACATTATGCTGAGTGAAATAAGTCAATCACAGAAGGACAAATATTGTATTAGTCTGTTATTTTAAAGTCAAGGAAAGACTTATCTATGCAAGGAAATTTTGTTTGTTGGTTACCAGAGGTGGGAGGGGAGGGGAGGGAACACTATTAGATATGTAGAGATAAGTATTGATTTGGGTGAAGAGAAGGGCAATGTATCGAATGTGAGTGATCAACATGGTAGCATTGAGGAAGAAGAAGACATAGAGAGGTATATGGGAGATGAAGACAACAAAGATGAACCCTTTTCCACATACAGTACTGCCTTGTCAGTGAAGGCAAACATGGGTATATGGGTGGATAGATGGGTGGACAGGCTGAAGTATTAGTTATGTCTATGAAGTGGGGATTGTCCCCAACACCATGTATGGGGTTGGTAGGCAATGGTCCTATAAGTGTATTTGTATGATCTGTAAGAATTCCCAGGTGTATAGTAGAGCTGACAAAGGACAAGGTTATAGTCACTTCTTGGTCACAGTCTGTTACCCAGAGTGACCGAGTAGTTGAACCGGTGGGCTCAGGACAATAGTCACAGGGGACATCAAGCTCAATTGGCATACCATACTACACAAAATATTGTTTTACCTCCTACTTAGGTGAGTAATGACTGGGATCTTAAAAGCTTGCAAGCAGCCATCTATATGCAACAATGGGTCTCTCCTCATCCAGAGCAAAGAAGAATGAAGAGAACCAAAGATTCATGGAAACAGTTAGTCCTGGTGACTTGTACACTATGCAATCCACAGCCTATATGACAATGAGAGCAGAAGAACTAGAAGGTGCCCAGCTACCACTGTCAACCACTCGGACGCATATATATATGTAGGATATCCTGGATAGAGTGGGAGAACAATGTGGAACAAAACTCAAAATCATTTGGGAAAAAAAGTGGGACCAGATTTGCTGGTCTGATAGAGCCTGGTTGAACCCTTGAGACTATGGCCCCTAGCTTCCCTTCAGGTCTGGAATTGAACTCACACCTGTGGCTTCCAGCCAAACAAACGACAGGCATATGAGTTGAACATTTACCTGATGTAGATACACTCCTCGGAGAAATCAATCATGGGAGAAAGAAGGGCTATTTATGCACAGGGGGCCAGCTAAGGGGGCAGTAGTGCTTGGAGAGATGGGCACAGGGAAAAAGTAACTATTGGGAGGAAGTGGGTGGACAGCTGTTGCATTGGGGTAAATTGTAGTCAATGTCATGAAACAAAGTGTATGTGAACTGTTGTATGGAAAGTGAATTTGCTGTGTAAATTTTCACCCAAATCACAATAAAAAAAAAAAAGTGAGAGAGAAAATATCTGCCATCTTATTTTTAGAATTGAATTTAAGATAGTAACAAAAATTTGCAACTTTATTTGAAGAAAGGAAAATTATAAACAAATTTCTCTCATTAACATAGGCCCCAAAATTCTATCAAATGTTTATCAAATTCAATTAAATATAGAAAGATTGACACTTCTTCTTTAAATAGTGTTATTCCAAACACATAAAGATGTTCTAAAAAATCACATTAATAAGTAGAAAAGAGCAAATCATTAGAACATCTTGATGGACACTGAAAAAAGCATTTATACAATTCAGAGTCTATTTCTGATAAAATAGTTTAGAAAAAATATTTATTCAAAATAAGTAAACTTATCACAAACATTCCACCACTCATCTGTCAGTTTGTCTGATTGTGGTGGCTTGCATGTTGCTGTGAGGCTGGAAGATTTGTTACTCATATTTCTAATATCCACAGGGTCACCCATGATGGACAAGTATGAGTGGAGTTTCCAGACTGAGACAGACTGGGAAGTAGGATGGGCCATCCACTTTTGAAAGAACTGGCCATTGAAAACCTTATGATTAGCATTGAAACATTGTGTGAGGTATTACTGAAAAATAGTGGGAAAAGCCTAGAAATATTGTCTGATTCACTGCTGGAAGATGAGGCCCTGGGCTCAGTAACTAACTAACTAACTCACTGCCTTTTAATCAGGTCTAACTCATAGCGACCCTTCCTTCGGTTTCTGAAGCGATATTACTGCAGAAATAGATTGCCCAACCTTCTTTCTGAGGAGTGGCTGGTAGGTTTGAACCACCACTCTTCTGGTTATCAGTCAAATGCCTTAGGCACTATGCCACTCAACTGGGGAAATGCTGCCTCCTTAAGTGGATGGAGTAAAACTTTCAGGACTTTAATTTGCTGATGGGTAATGACACAAAATTGAAAGAAACAGCTACAAGCATTCACTGATAATCAGAATGTGGAATGCACAAAATATGACTCTAGAGAAATTGGAAGTTGTCAAAATTGAAACAGAATGTATAAAAATCCATATCTTAGACATTAATGAGCTGAAATGGACTGGTATTGGGCATTTTGAATCAGAAAATCATATGGTCTACTATGCTGGAAATGACAAATTAAAGAGGAGCAATGTCACATTTATTGTCTAAAAGAACATTTCATAATCTGTCCCGAAGTACAAGAATTGGAAAATGTCCATATGCCTTCAAGGAAAACCAGTTAACAAGACTATTATTCAAATTTATGTACCAACCACCAAAGCCAAAGATGAAGAAATTGAAGATTTCAACCACCTTCTGCAGTCTGAAATTGACCAAACAGGCAATCAAGATGTATTGATTATTGCTAGTGATTGGAATGTGGAAATTGGAAACAAAGAAGAAGCATCTGTATTTGGAAAATATTGCCTTGGTGATAGAAATGACTCTGGAGATTGCATGATAGAATTTTGCAAGACCAACAATTTAATCATTGCAACGCTTCCTTCAGTTTCTGAAGCAATATTACTGCAGAAATAGATTGTCCAACCTTCTTTCTATTTCTATTGTTTCTTTTGCAACAATATAAATAGCAACTATACTCATGGTCCCTGTCAGATGGAATACACAAAAATCAAATCAACGACGTCTGTGGAAAAAGGTAATGTAGAAGCTGAGTATCATCAGATGACAGAACACGACCAGAAGCTGACTGTGGAATTGACCATCAATTGTTCTAACATATATAAGTTTGAGTTGAAGCTGACAATTAAAACAAATCCATGAGAGATAAAATATCACCTTAGTTGTATTTCACCTGAATTTAGAGACCATCTGAATTATAGATATGATGCATTTAACACCAGTGACCAAAGACCCGAGGAGTTGTAGGAAGACATCAAGAATTATACAAGAAGACAACGGCAGCTCCGGGCGCGACAGGAAGTGAAGCAGCCCCGCCGAGCGACAGCAGCGGGAGCAGAAACAGAGGGAAAAAGGGCGCTGCGGCGGCGGCGACGACGACAGAGGTGGCTGAGAGGGTTGAGTGCCAGGGGGACTCGTCCACTCGGAAGCCGGATTCCGAGCCGGGCAGGATGGATCTTCACCAGCCAAGCACTGGCCGCTACCAGGTGCTTCACAATGAAGACGATAATTTAGAGTCATCTGCTGTAGAGCAGCCATCAACTTCAAACTCAACCCCACAGATTGTACAGACTGCTCCTTCAACACCAGTACTTGAAACCAACTCTTCTCCTCCACCTTACAGTAGTATTACTGTGGAAGTACCCACAACTTCAGATACAGAAACTCACAGTGAGTTTTATCCTGTGCCACCTCCCTACAGTGTTGCTACCTCTCTTCCTACATATGATGAAGCTGAGAAGGCTAAAGCCGCTGCAATGGCAGCTGCAGCAGCAGAAACATCTCAAACGATTCAGGAGGAAGAGTGTCCACCAAGAGATGACTTCAGTGATGCAGACCAGCTTAGAGTGGGTAATGATGGCATTTTCATGCTGGCGTTTTTCATGGCATTTATTTTCAACTGGCTTGGATTTTGTTTATCCTTCTGTATAACCAATACCATAGCTGGAAGGTATGGTGCTATCTGTGGATTTGGTCTTTCATTGATCAAATGGATCCTTATTGTCAGGTTTTCTGATTATTTTACTGGATATTTCAATGGGCAGTATTGGCTTTGGTGGATATTTCTTGTACTTGGCCTTCTCCTTTTCTTCAAAGGATTTGTTAATTATCTAAAAGTGAGAAACATGTCTGAGAGTATGGCAGCTGCTCATAGAACAAGATATTTCTTTTTATTATAAACACTGCATCGACCAGACATTCCTTACCTATACCAATGTGAAATTTCCAGATGATCTATAAGCTTACAACTTTAATAGGATAGAAGACTTCTAATAACAGGAGAAAAATTAGTGAAGAAAAGATACAGCTTCAAAATTGAATGGCAGGGTGGTTTATTCTTAAAAGCCATTTCTGTTCGTTTTCTTAAATATTTATATTTCATTTGTTTTGCACATTGGCGTATGTGCTAATTTAAAAGACTTGCATATGTTTGGAATAACCATAAAGTTGATAGCAGTAAAATCCCATCACATTTGGTTAATCAGTGTTTGATGTAATTGAAAGAGTTGAGTGATAAACAGTCTTCCAGCATGTAAGTGCCACTGATTTCTGACCTGCCATTTAGTATAATAAATCTGAAATTATTAACCTTGTCAAATGCTTTAGTTTCTGGTTCTTATATTTATCTAGTAACTGCACATAAAAACATTCATTGTTATATATAATGTTTATTGAAATCTACAGTGCCGATCATTAGAAATGTTTTCTCAGATTTTGACCATAATATTTACATATTCAGCAAAATTTGTTCTGTAAATAACCATCAGTAAATTACTGTCTCTATTGTTTTATTAGAAATTGTGCCTAGATATCTTTTCATTAATTTTAAATTAAGTGAACTTAATATATATAGAATATTTGGGTGTTAAAAATATAGATTGTTTTAGAAAAGATTTTAAGAAAATGTGAGTGTACCAAATGTCCTTTGTAAGAAAAAAAATTTTTTTAAAGGGTATACCAGTTTTAGGGATTCTCAGAGGAGGAGCTTAGGTTTTTTTTTTTAGCATTGCTCATCTTGGAGATTCTTGCACAAAGAAATTGTGTTAGATATTTATTTCATTTAAGACAGTTTTGAAAGTTGATTTTCTGAACAAGTTATTCTTATTTCCAGTTGTCTTTTAAAAAGTCAATAAAACTATCTTTCAGTGTTAAAAAAAAAAAAGAATTATACAAGAAGAAAGAAAAAGGTCATTAAAAAGATAGGAAAGGAAGGGAGGACAAAAATGGATGTCAGAGGAGACACTGAAACTTGCTCTTGAATAGAGAGTAGCTCTGCTAGTGCAGTGCTTAAGGTACTTGACTGCTAACCAGAAGCCTGGTGGTTTCAAACCCACTAGCCACTCCTCCAAAGGAAAGTCGGGCAATCTACTTCCATAGTGATACTGCCTCGGAAACCCAAGGAAGGGTCGCTATGAATTGGGTCCAACTCAATGGCACATAACAACAACAACAGCAACAAAAATGGAAGAAATAACAAGATAATAGAGCAGAACAGAATGTTTCAAAGATCAGCTCAAGAAGACAGTCAATTATTATAATGTAATATGCAAAGACCTGGAGTTATAAAACCAAAAGGGAAGAACATACTTGGCATTTCTCAAGCTGAAAGAACTGAAGAAAAAAATCAAGTCTTGAGTTGCAATCTTGAAGGATTCTATGGGAAAAATATTGAATGATGCAGGAATTATCAAAAGAAGTTGGAAGGAATACACACAGTCACTGAACCAAAAAGAATTACTCAATGTCCAATCATTTTAGAAGGTAGTATATGATCAAGAACCAATGGTACTGAATGAAGAAGTCCAAGGTACACTGAAGGAACTGGTGAAAAACAAGGTTCTAGGAATTGTAGGAATGCCCATTGTTCTGCTTACCTAGTACTCCTCTGACAAGAATATACCGCCAATGGGATGGCCTTAACAAACAGGAGTTTATTCTTAGAAGTTGGAGGCTTTAAATCCAAGTTCAAAGTGCCAGGCTCTAGGGGCTGTGTGAAAGCCTCTCGACCTTGGACTTCAGCTCTGTCTCTTGCTCCTGGCCCATGGAAGGTAGAGGCATCTCTTCATTCAGGCAGCTATTGGCTGCTGAGGCTAACAAGACCAAGGTCAACAAATAAAATGGCATAGTCCCGATGTTACCAAACCACATGGCAGGCCATTAATTTAATCCATTTAAAGTCCCAAGGTCGGCAGAGCATGGCAGGCTGCTGAAGAATGGCACAGCTACATGCAGGGTTCAAGTGTGACATAAGCTGGAGACTATTCCCGAAGGCTTCTCCTTATATACAGGAAAGCAGACCATATCCCTAAGACAGCTACTCAGCTGCTCACAGTAGATTCCACCATGGAGTTGATTACCAGTCTCATCATGGGAAATACTACCTTCAGCTGCCCAGCCACTCAACCAGGCCCAGCCAAATTGACACACAAGCTGAATTACCACACCATAGAGATGTTTCAACAAATGGATGGAGCTGTGAGAGCTCCTTACTTGTCTATACCAGGAAATTTGGAAGACACCTATCCTGCCAACCAAATCGGAAGAGATCCATATTTGTGCCTTTCTAAAGAAAAGTGTTCCAAAAGAATGCAGAAATTGTCTAACTACATTATTAATATCACAGCTTCACAAACATAATACTTAATGGTATATATTGAAAACTTCCTTCCTCTATAGGATATAACTGCTAGTTATTAGCACTGTCTTCCAACAGTGCAATAGAGACCTTAACCAATGTAATAAAACAAAGAGGGAGTAAGATTAAGAATTGGAAAAAAAAAATGAAATAAACCTCTCATTATTAATAGAAAACATGTTTGTTTATAGAGAACACCCCCAAAAAACAACCTGTGGGGGAAAAAAGCCTATGATAATTAATAAGTGAATTTAGAAAGGTGGCTTGGAATAAAATTAATATGTAAAACTTCTTACATGTCAACAAGAAACAACTAGCAAATAAATAACAAATAAAATAATATTTACAATAGGAGAAAACAAAACAAGACAAAAAAATACCTAGGGAAAAATTCTAACAAGAGGTGTGGAAACTTTTATACTAAAACTATAAAATGAAGGCCTAACTAAAGAGAACAAGAACATTATTATAAATAACTATGAATATATTGTAAAAACAGCACTTTTTTTTAATGTGGAATAAAATAAACCAGAGCATCAGATTCTTTTGAAATGCTGATCACATTCCATATGAGAAGTGTGCCTTAGGGAACATGGAGGAAGTTTTAGCCAGCTTTAGAAAAACAGAAAAGATAAAACTCAGCTAGTTTATGAAATAGTTGATCAAAAGAGTTCTCAGAGGAGTGAATAATTGTTCTTCTCCTTTAGCAGCTGCTGGTGGAGCAATATAGGTTAAACAATCTGGGGTTACAGTCATGATAGGACTTTGAAGAAGGGTAGGAACAAGCATGTGTATGCTAATAATGTCATGAAGGTCTCAAAAGTGCACAGTTTTTCATATTTCAGGTATCTCACAGTCCCTCCTCTTGGTCAACAGTGAGACTAAACCTTGCAAGTTGACCACGTCACAATTTGTTCAGAATTCTAGATCCACACCACTCATGATTGAGATCCCAGAATCATTAAGAGCAATTGCTATCAGGTTTTTTTGTGGCTTTTTTTGTTTGAAGTTGAATTTAAATTATCTGTCAAATGAGATCTTGTGCACAAAAATTTAGTTAAGATTTTGGAGTAAATCAATGACTGTTTGCAGATGTTTCTTCTAATTTTGAGAATATTGCAAAGAATGGGAATTTTGGAACCCCTAATTGTGCTCATGAGGATCCTGTGCATAGACCAAGAGATAGTCATTTGAGCAGAACAAGGAGACACTGCATGATTTTAAATCAGGAAAAGTGTGCATCAGGGTTGTATCCTTTTACCACACTTATTCAATCTGTATGACAAATGAATAACCCAAGAAGCTGAACAATAGGAAGAAGAACTCATCATCGGGACTTGTGAAAGACTCAGTAGCAACCTATGATATGCAGATGATACACCTTTGCTTGCTGAAAGTGAAGATGTCTTGAAGTACTTACTGGCGAAGATCAAAGATTCCAGCGTTCAGTATGGATTATACCTCACAAAAATCCTCTTAACTGCACCAAAAGCATCATGGTAAATGGAGAAAACATGGCTGTTGTCAGAGATTTCCTTTTAATTTGATCCACAATCAATACCCACGGAAGCAGTAGTGAAAAATGAGACAACATATTACAATGAGCAAATCTGCTACAAAAGACTGCTTTGAAGTATTAAACACCAATGATGTCACTTTGAAGACTAAGGTGTGCCTGACCCAAACTATGTTTTTTTCAGCCACCTTATATGTGTATGAAAGCTGAACAATGAATAAGGAAGACCAAAGAAGAGTTGATGCTTTTGAATAGTGGTGTTGGTGAAGAATAGTGAAAATACCATGGGCTGCCAGAAGAAGAAACAAATCTGTTCTTGAAAAAGTGCAACTGGAATGCTCTTTGTAAGCAAGAATGGCCAGACTTTGTCTCACCTACTTTGTTCATGTTGTTAGAAAGGACCATTCCCTGGAGAAGGATATCATGCTTGGTGATGTAGAAGATCAGTGAAAAAGGGAAAGACCATCAATTAGATGGATTAATTGACACAGCGGTTGCAACAATGCATTCAAGCATCACAATGATTGTGAGGATGGCCCAGGAATAGACCGTGTTTTGTTCTGTTGTACATAGGGTTACCATGAGACAGAAACAACTGAACAGCACCTAACACAACAGTGGAGTGAAAAGAACAAACAATCCTGCATAAAATAATATTATCATGAGATCTATCAAAAGGCCTTGGATACCGTCTCTTGGGAAAGATCCTTCCTCACCTTGTACCAGTGAAAATAAAAGATCCTATTCCTGTTCTAGGTATCTAGAGAAGAGAGATTTGGGATCAGTAGTTTGGCATAATACATGCTTTCCATTCAATGTCTTTATTAGCTTCCCTGATCTTATCATTTATATTAAAACTACCCAGTAAATTTCTTGGTAGGTAGATACATCTTTCTTCCCATAAGACACCACATTTAGTGCCATGTGAGTTGAGTACTTCTAAAGTCTGTTTACATTTATTGCTATTATCATATAAAGAATTCTTTTTTTAACTTTTTACATTACTGTGAAAGCTGCATACTAACAGAAAAATCAGCAATCCAAGAATCACTCATAATTAGGAGGTTTGTTATGTCTTTTCTAAGGCTTAATTTCCTCTTCTAATTCCAGTGAACATCCTAGATATTTATGATTATGTCTTTTTACAAGGAGGTCATTACCATCTCAGTAGCCACAAGAAAAAAAGGAGGGTGAGGTTTTTGAATAGTGAAAAGGAATTTGTTCAGTTTAGTCAGACTTGTAGAAAACCAGAACACTAGTAGGAGTAGAAGCAGGTAGAAATCCTATAGTAACCTTGAGTTCCACAGACCAAGGAATATTCAAACAATGTGGCCATATTTAGGCATCAAAACATTTTTTACTTAACTTTGTATTTATGAAGTATTCCCAGGAACAAAAGGCACCAAAACAATACAAATTCATTTTTTTTATTGTTGTATGCATTTGAGTTTAGATGAATGAAAATAAAATAAGATGTAGTGAGTTTGAAGATCTTCAGGGTTGATCAAGGAAAAAGATACAATGTTGATATAGCAGTGCTGCATAATATTCTATTTGATGGAACTGCTGCATTAGCAGCCATATACAAAGGACAATTCTACTAGTATGAGGTCTTCCATAAACAAGTGGCAGTGCAAACAAGAGCCAAGAGAAGGAGAAGACAGCATGGGAGCTAAGGAAACAAAGGCAAGGTGATGGCTCTCTGCAACAAGGTGAGAAGTCTTTGCGTCAGAGAACTCTTCTATTTAGCAGTCTAGGAAGCAAGAAATTGGAATGCTTCTAGAAGGGGAACGTGCTCTCTTTCTCTCTCTCTGTCATTTCTTTGGAAAAGTCCTTATCTCCATTTAACATCTGTTGGCCTGGTGTTCTTTGAAGATTTCCATGTGCCCTGACATCGATACTTCTGCAGGTATAAGAGATTCTCAGCAAAGAGAACCTATGCTCCCAGTTCTTCTTTCTCTGTAGTAGTAGTTCCTTCAATCTCTGCTAGCTTCTTTCTCTTTTTATCTTTGTAAAATAAAAGCTAATACAGGCTACACACCAAGGAAATTCCCCTTCCATCAGCTCAAGACTATGACCTAAGTAAGAGTGTTACATCCCACCCTAATACCCTTACAACTAATTGGCTGATAACATCTGATCACTTCATGGGGGATGATTACATTATTACGTAACTACCAAATTACATCATACTTAACTGCCAAACAACTAAGAAACATGGCCCAAACAAGTCAACACACATTTTGAGGGACATAATTCAGTCTATCAAATTTGACCCTTTGACCTTCCCAAATTCATGTTGTTGCCACATGCAAAACACTTTCCCCATCATATCAACCCAAAGTCCAAATTCAAGTTAAATCAACTACAAGTCCAAATCCCAACTTGATGCAAAATTTCTCATCTGTGATTCTAGAATACAAATTATCTGCTTCAAAAGTACAATAGTGAAACAAGCACAAGGGAGACATTTCCATTACAAAGGGAGGAATTTGAGGTATATGAGGGATAATGGGCACCAAGAAAGTAAAAAACCCAGCAGAACAATTTACATTAACTTTGAAGGAATGAAAATAAGATTATCTTCTCTGAGACCATCTAGACAGTGGCCCTGCCCTCTGGGCTCTTGGTGTTGGCTATGCCCTCTGGATTATGGATGGCAACCCCTTACCCCAAGCTTCAGCTCTACCTTTTAGGCTCACTGGGACAGCAACTCTGCTCCTTTGGCTCTTTTTGTCCTAGCCCAACTGAGTGGTGACCCCATGCTCTTGATTCCTGCAAGCCCCATTAGTCTGCCTCTTGGTCATTGCAACCCTGCCCCCTGAACTTTGCACAACAGAGCTGGGTCCTGGGAACACATGAACAATAGCCACATGTTCTGGACCTGAGATGGTGAAGATTTGACTTCTTAAAACCTAGGGAGGCTGAAATGGACTGGTTTTGGCCATTTTGAATCAGACAACCATAGGATCTACTATGCCAGGAATGACAGTTTGAAAAGGAATGGTGTGGCATTCATCATCACAAAGGAGGTTTCAAGATCTGTCCTGAAGTACAATGCTGTCA
>NW_006921807.1:3106088-3128518 GCF_000298275.1 Orycteropus afer afer | reverse complement strand
GGCTCGAGTATAGCAGGGATTGTGGGGCTGGTGCGGGATCGGGCAGTGTTTCGTTCTGCTGTGCATGGGGTCGCTATGAGTCGGAAACGACTCAACGGCACTTAACAACAACAACAGGGAGGCCATAACCCCACTCTTTGAAACATTTGTGGTCATGGTCCTGTTCTTTGAGGCTGAGGCAGCTATGCCTACATACTCTTTGTGCTTCTCCTATGCTTTTGCTTCCTAATTCTTTGACATCTTGTCCTTTCAGTCCCTTGGGCCTCTTGGGCTAACTCAGTCTGTGTTTTTCTTGGGCAAGACTTACAAAGCTATTTAGCTGTACTGTTTAGTGCCTGGAGGCATCACACTCCACCAATAAGCCTTGGCCCAAAGATGGTCATCTCTCTTGCTCTGTGGGTCAGGAAGCTAGATCCATTGACTAGTGCCTGGAGCCACTCTACTCCACCAAGAAGCCTCCTTTCCAAAGATACTCAGCTATTTTGATCCATTGGTTAGCTCTTGTCCCGTCTTGTACTGGTCTCCTGATTGCTACCACCATTTATCTACCTCTGATTTTTACTATCTGTGCTATTTTTGGTGTTACAGCTCTGCTCATATTCTTCTGATCTCTCTCTAGAATTGTCCTTGATGTCCATACTTCCACCAACAATCTCTTCAAGGTAGACATCTAAACTTTCTCTATTAAGCAACTTAAAACTCCTCCAGTTTTTACTCATTATTCAATTCCAGAAGTGTTTCCACATTATTGATGTCTGTTAGGGCATAACCTGTTCCTGGTATCAAATTCTATCTTAGTTGTCTAGTGCTGCTATAACAGAAATAGCACACGTTTATGGCTCTATGAGCATCAATTTATTTTGACACAGTTTTGAAAGTAGAAATCTAAATACAGAGTGCCAGCTCTAAGGAAAAGCATTCTCTCTGTTGGTTCTGGGGGAAAGTTTTTTACTTTCAACATCTGTGGGCCAGGCATTCCTTTGAGATCTCTATGTCTCTTGCATCAATCTTCTCCTGGGTCTAAGAGTTTTCTGGTACAGGGACCCAAGGTCCAAAGGATGCACTCTACTTCCAGCTCCTCTTTCTTGGTGGTGTAAGGTCTCTCAATCTCTGCTTGCTTCTCTCTTATTTTATTTATTATGATGTAAAAGACAATACAACTTACACCCCAAAGAAACTCACTTTCTGTCCTACCAAGGCTGTGAACTTAGTAAAGATGTTGCATTCACCCTAGAGTCTTTACAACTAATTGGCTAGTCACATCATATCACACCATGGGGGATGATTACATGATTACACAGCTGCCAGATAACATCATTACATAATTACTAAATGGAGAATAATGGCCCAGCCAAGTTGACATATATTTTGGGAGCACATAATTCGATCTATGACAGCCTTCTTTACTAGCATTTGCTGGTTTTGATTGTTGAAGACTGCAGTCTTTTATTTCTTTTGTGACTTTTCCAAATTATTTTTGCAAAATTTTGTTCCTGATTGTTTGTGGTCATACTGAAATCTATCTCTCTCTCTTTTTTTCAAGAAAATTCTTAGAATTACTGAAGACAACCTCTATCTAGCAAGTCAGTTCAGGTCAAAGGCTCAAGTTTGTCAACTTTCACCATCACTGTAAAGGGGCTTTCAGTTCAAATAAGTTAGAAATCCAATACCTACAGTAGCTTGTGCAACTCAGAATTGTAGGTTTTCTGTTAGTAGTAGGTCAGATAAAATAATAAATAGCTTCCAATATTTGAAATTATAAACATTTTGTATGTTTGGACTACAAAATACAGTCATGTCTAACAAAATTAGGGTTCGTCCTTCAAAACATTGTCAGCAAGTGGAGGGAATTGATCTTGCAAGACTTCCAATCTGCAGAAGGGAGCGGAAGATCATCCACATAATATATAGAAGTAGAGTTCTGAATGAGTATTTGCAAAAAGTAAGACAATGCTTTTGTAAATCAGTGGAACATAACTACTACATATATTGTTCATTTCCCCAAAAAAATAAAATACAAAAAGATATTGTGCATATAAGTGGAAAGGTATGTTTAAAAAAAAAAAAAAAAAAGTGCTGAGCATACATCTGCCAGTGCAAAGTTATCAGATCTCTCAGTAATTGAAGACAGGATTGTATTACAGTTTGGGCATAGAAGGAAGTGAGAAAATATGGACTTACTAAATTTTGTCATATTACAGCTGGGATGTACAGGGAAGTGAGAAAATGTGGACTTTAGTAAATCTTGCACAAAGTGATAACCACAGCCATTTGTCTGTCTAGTGGACGTAGGGTTATGACAAGAGCTAATGTAGGGAATTTGAATACTTTCTGGTAATTTACAGATATGATGTATCACAGGCCATCAGTAGCTTCTCTTATTAATAGGTATTGGACTAGCTTCAGTAAGGACACAGCTGTATTGATTGAGAACTTCAACAGATCATTTCCCTTAATATGTTCTACATATGAAACTAATGGAGGAAGTTTGAAGGTCTGATATGCACACTGAGAAGTCATAAGAGTGAGTAATCAATATATGCTATCATAAACATATGGACCAAAGATTCATCTTCTAGGTTTTCCTAGAGGTCCTTGAGGGTAACAAATGGTTTATGTTTGACTACTAACCTAAAGGTTGGTGGTTTAATATTACCCAATGATGGTGCAGAAAAAAGCCTGATGACCCGCTTCTGTAAAGATTACAGTCAAGAAAACCCTATGGAACAGTTCTAATCTATAACACACAGTCACTATGAATTGGAATTAAATCAACAACAATGTGTTTAATTCGGTTAGGGTTCCCAGAAAGAGTTTGTATCATTTACATTTAATAATGACACCTTTTTTTCCAAATAGGTCTTGCTTCCACAGATTCATTGGAATGGAATTACTATGCAAAAAACTGTATTAACCAATGAGAGTCCACAGAGATAGGAAGGGGGTGAGACAAAAGCACCCACTTTTTGGGAATATTCTGATGGAACCTCTTTGCTTGTCTAAAAAAGAAATAATGAAAAAGAAGTATGCCCAGGGAATCAACAAGATATACTAATTTTGCAATTTCATGGAAATTTCTCTCTTTTATGTTAATAATAATTATAGGCAGATGAGTAACTACTTTTTGGAGATGTGCCAAAATTCTGCATTTCTAGCTATGGCAGGGCAATTTCTCTTTCAATATCCCTTTGCCTTTTGACTGTCAACAGGAAGTTTTGTCAGGACTGTTCTAGAGATGTTCTTGCTCTTGAGGTTATCTAATTTCTAATGTGAAAAATTATAAATTTGGTCTGAAATTTTTAATTGTTCTTGGTGAAAATATCTTCAAAGTTTTTCAAAACATTCTACTAATTCAGAGTGTCAATGGTACTCTTCCATTTTATTTTCTGTTATTTAACAAAATCTGACAACTCAGGTTTAAGAATCTTTGAATGTGCTTAGGGAAGTTTCAATGATTTTTCCTTGATTACGACATGAAATCTAAAGAAGATAAGATGGTAGTGAATAAGTCTCTAAAGAATAGAATATATCTATTTGTTTTCTTATTTACTTATTTATGTTTTTAAAGAATTGTATTTTCAGATAAGCAATTTTTACAGGAAAGACATCACATATAACTGGGAAGATGTCCTATCTATTCTAAAACTGTTTTTATATCCATGCCATCAAATTTCCCTTCATATATTATACATCATTTTGAAAATTTAATGTGCTTTTTTTAACCAAGCAAATGTTAAATAGTCCTAAAATTTTATTTATTTATTTATTTTGTATTTCTTATCAAGGGTTAGACAAATATTTAATTAGTTTATTCAATATGATCTTGACCAAGTGTTAAGCTATAAGACAACCATGTTTTATTTTCATCACCACCTAATTAAAAGATATTGCCATAGAACCTTATTCAGGGATAAGGTTGTCCTTAGGAAAGGGAGCTGGAAGACAGAAAAGAGGATCTGGCAAAAGTGCAGTGGGGAGAGGAGCATGAGGGGGATAAAAAGAAGGCAGAAGTCAAAGTGAAGATCAGAAGGGTGACCTAACCAAGGTTGAATGAAGAGAGAAAAAGTACAGCTTAAGATAAATATTTAACCCTCTCATTTATTCTTTCTATATTGTTTATAAGGAAAGACATTTTAGAGTTTTCCTGTCTTTAAAATCTTTCATATCAATCAAAAAATACTGAGCACTGATAACTTGGAAACTTTGGACATTTTGAATCTAAGGAATTATGCAAGTGAGTGATTTTTTTATTAATTACAGTGTTGCCCAGAATATCCAGTGAAGTGGTAAACTGTCTTCAGTAACATCCTGACAGAGCTTCAAATATTTTGGGATAATTGGCATCAAAATATATACACATATAAGAAGCTGGACAATGACCTGGAGGCTCAGTCAATGTCCACATTTATGCCAAAGTATTTGGAAAACAGCTACCTGGTTGACAGAGATCCATATTTGTGCTGATTCCAAAGAAAGGTGAACCAACAGAATGTGGGAATTATCAAACAATATCATATCGCACACAAGTGAAATTGTGCTGAAGATAATTGCAAAATGGTTACAGCAGTACATCAACAGGGAACTGACAGAAATTCAAGCTGGATTCAGAAGATGGCGTGGAACGAGGGATATCATCAATGATATCAGATTGACCTTGGCTGAAGGCAGAGAATATAAGGTGTTTACTTGTACTTTATTGACTATGCAAAGGCATTTGACTGAGCATATCATAACAAGTTTTGGATAACATTGCAAAGGATGGGAAATCCAAAGCACTTAATTGTTCTCGTGAGGAATGTGTACATAGATCAAGAGGTGGTCAGTCAAACAAAATAAGGGGATATTTCATAGTTTAAAATCAGGAAAGATTTTGTTCATCTTTGTATCTTTTCACCATGCTTATTTCATTTGTATTCTGAGGAAAAAATCTGAGAAGCTAGACTATAAGAAGACGAATGTGACATTGACATTGGAGGAAGACTTGCCAGTAACAGGCAACATGAAGATGACAAAAATGTACTTGCAGAAAGTGAACATGCCTTGAAGCCCTTACTAATGAATATCAAAGACTACAGCCTTCAGTAAGGAGTACACCTCAATATAAACAAAACAAAAATCCTCACAGATCTTCACAAATGGACTAATAAGCAACATCATAATAAATGGAGCAGAGATTGAAACTGTCAAGGATTCCATTTTGCTTGGATTCACAATCAATTCTATGGAAGCAGTAGTCAAGAAATCAAATGGCATATTGCCATGGACAAATCTGCTGCAAAAGACCTCTTTAAAGTGTTGAAGAGCAAAAATACCACTTTGAAGACTAAGGTGCCCCTGACCCAAGCCATAGTATTTTCAATAGCCTTGAATGCATGTGGAACCTAAACAGTACATAAGAGAAGCTAGAGAAGAATTGATGAATCTGAATTGTGGTGTTGCCAAAGAATATGGAATTTGCCATGGACTGCTAGAAGAATGAACAAATCTGTCTAGGGAAAAACAATGCTCCATAGAAGTAAGAATGACCAGACTTTTCTTATTCTCTCACACTTTGGTCATGTTGTCAGAAGGGACCAGTGACTGCAGAAAGATATCATTCTGGGTGAATTGTTGTTAGGTGCCATTGACAGAACCAAACACTGCTGAGTCCTGAGCCAGCCTCACAATCCTTGCTATACCTGAGCCCATCATTGCACTCACTGTGTCATTCCATTTCATTGAGGGCCTTCTCCTTTTTTGGTGACCCTCCACTTTACTAAGCATGATATCTTTCTTCAAAATATAGTCCCTTCTCACAACATGACCAAAGAAGATGAGATGAAGAATGGCCATTCTTGCCTCCAAGGAGCATTCTGGCTGCACTTTTTCCAGGAGAGATTTGTTAGTTCTTCTGGCAGTCTGTGGTACTTACAGTATTCTTCACCAACATCACAACTCAAAAGCATCAACTCTTCTTCAGGCTTCCTAATTTATTGTCCAGCTTTCACATGCATATGAGGCTATTGAAAATACCATGGCATAGGTTAGGTGCACATTAGTCTTCAAAGAGATATCTTTGCTCTTCAGCACTTTAAAGAGGTCTTTTGCAGCAGATTTCCCAGTGCAATACATCACCTGATTTCTTGACTACTGCTTCCATTGGTGTTGATGGTGGAACCAAGTAATATGAAATCTTTGATAACTTCAAACTTTACTGCATTTGTTGTGATGCTGTTTATCAGCCCAGTTGTGAGGATTTTTGCTTTCTTTATGTTGAGGTGTAATACATACTGCAAAGTGTAGGCTTTAATCTTCATCAGTAAGTGCTTCACGTCATCCTCACTTTCAGCCAGCAAAGTTGTGTCATCTGCATATTACAAGTTGTTAATGAGTCTTTCTCCAATCCTAATGCTGTTTTCTTCTTCATTTAGTCCAGTTTCTCAGATTATTTGCTCAGCATGCAGAATGAATAAGTACAGTAAAAGGCTACAACTCTGATACACTTCCTTCCTGATTTTAAACCTTGCAGGTAGCTGTGTTCCATATGTTGGCCAGGTACCTGCCTTCCATATTTCTTGGCATAGAACAGTAAGTGCCTCCAGCACTGCATTCGTTTGTTGAAGTATCTCAATGGCTATTTCCATCAACTCCTGGAACCTTGTTCAAACCCACTAGCCACTCCTCAGAAGGAAGATTGGGCAATCTATTTCCATAGAGATACCACCAGCCTTCTGGTTAGCAGTTAAATGCCTTGGGCATCACACTATCAGACCTCCCAACAAACAAACAAACAAAAACAAAAACCACTAGCTAGTGTGAAAGAGCACTCTGAAATTGACATGCTTGACATAAATAAAATCTTTAACACAGGTCTGAATCTGACTTTATTTTGTCCTAGGGCCCTGCTTCTGCCCCTCAAATGTGTGTCCTATACATCACCAAAATCACTTGTTCTGTATCATTTTCAGGTGGTCTACCAAGATTTTTGCAGGGATCAAGTCCGGAACATAGGAAACTTTGCCTAAGGTTGAATACCTCAGCTGTGAGAAATTGTTGATAAATAAGTCTTACAGAGTATGTTGAATGTCAACAATAGAATGTACTTCTGTACTCTTTCCCAACCCTTTGCAAAGTTCTAATTAAAAAAAATGTGCTTATACTCCCTGTTTGGAATGCCATTTGTACTTTCTTTTTTGTGCTTCTTGATTTGCAATGTTTGAATCTGAGTAGAATTCATATTTGACAGAAACTATGCTTTATTTTTAACACTAGCATATTTTCTTACATCAGTTCTGCAAGCTGCAATTTCCACAAAGAAACAATACAAGGGCCAGTGGGTGCTTACACATAAAGTGAGGGTGCATTATAGTAGAGAAATCTAGAGTTCATTATTTCTTATATAAGTATTACTGGCAACCTTGCCCATCCTCTCCTCTGGAGCAAGCATGACTTTGAATCAGTTCTTACCAGTTCAGGCATGGCTAATAAAGAGAAACTGGAAATGATCCAAATTTGTAGAAGGTGGGTGAACCAGGACAGTAACCAGAATGGGAAAAAATTATAGTTCAATACCCTGCTAGAAAATCTCTTAGACAACAAGGACAGCATGTACATTACATGACAACAAGAAATCTTTATCGACAGAGTGACAAACAACTGTGCCTGGCTCAAAGATGGCAGTCAATTGCATCACTTTACATATGCATCACTCTCCACAGTCCTGGCAATAATCCAGTTTCCCACATCAGGCTCATGAAAGGGGTCACTAAAGCTCTTTTGAGACTCTCATTCCAAGGCTTTGACCTTTAATTTTTTTTTCCCATTTCAGTCATCATTCCACATCACCCAAATTTAAATATTCAGATCTGTTCCAATTTTGCTTTGTTGGCCATGAGTGAACACATTGTAATCATTTTGAAACTCTACAAGAGAGAAATTATTTTATTATCTTGAAATGTAAACAAATGTCTCTGGGAGGGGTGGGAGGTGTCTATAAGTTTTTTAAATTTCTGTTTCAGGGAGGAGATGTCTTTAAGTCTTTCCAGAGGGACTCACTGCCTTTATCTTTGTTATCTGGATAAGTAAATAAATTAGCTTCAGAGGGACTCCTTTCATCTGTCTTTTCACAGTTACTTATAAAAAAATTTCTTGAAAAGATTGTTCTGGAACACAAGGGCTGCCATGCCTGTATTAGAAACATCAGAGATTTACAGAGGATTGTCTCCTAACATCTAGAAATGCAAATGAACAACTTTGTAATATTTTAAATCATCTTATAATCAAAGAGTACATATTATGCATGTGTGGGGAGGAATGCACACATGCATATGCACAAACATTAGTACTAAGTGTTGAGATTCCCTCTCATGTTCTATTATATTTGTAAATTGTTTTAAGTTCTTCTGAAAGCATCTTCAAAATACGTAATAATATTAATATAACTAATACTGTTTGATCAGTAAAGTTATTTATAAGACTCAGAGTTAAAGAAAGATAGTAATAGTGAAAGAGTTGCATGCTTTCCATTTTTTTTATTCTGGAAAAATTTAAAGCAGCATAATTACCAGAAAAAGATGAGTGGTTAAATGTATTTAGAATATATATATACAATGGGATAAATTTGAAGATTGTTTTCACCTAGAGAATTGCACCTGAGATAATGTGAAATTAAAACACAGTGATTGGCAACCTGGAAAAATATTATAAACAGGATATACCAAAAACCAAACTAACTACTTTTGATTATGACTCATAGTTACCCCACAGGACAGAGTAGTACTTCCCCATAGGGCTTCCAAGGCTACAGACTGCCACATCGTTCTCCGGAGGAATGGCTGGTAGGTTTGAAATGATGTACTGCTTGCCTTTTGGTTAGCAGCCCAGTGCTTAACTAGTGTGTCACCAAGCTTCCTTTTCATAAACAGATAAAGACACAGCTATGCAGATGTATAAGAAGTTTTGGTGTTGCAGTGCCTAAGACTTTTGACTGCTAACCAGAAGGTTGCTATTCAAACCCACCAGCGGCTCTATGGAAGAAAGATGAGGCAGTCTACTTCCTTTAAGGTTTACCACCTTAGAAATCCAAACTGGGTCACTGTGAGTCAGAATTGACTGATGGCAGTGGGTGGGTGGTTGTGGGATACAGATGTATATAAGCAAATACAGAGAATCAGATACAGATATATATATAGATAATGGATGATACAGATATAGATATAGATATAGATATAGATAGTTAAAACAATGACTGAAGAAAATATACTAATCTTTTTTTTTTCAGGTAAATTATGGGTGACTTCTAACTTTCTTTACAGTTATTACTTTTTTAATATTTTCCATAAGTTTCAAAAGCACCATGTAAAACAATGGACTAATATGCAACCCAAAAGAATGACATAGAATCTACAAAACACCACATAATGTGGATGCAGGAGGACATTATGCTGAGTGAAATAAGTCAATCACAAAAAGAAAAATATTGTATTAGTTCGTTATTGTAAAAAGTCAAGGAAAGATTTCTATTTGGAAGGAAATTTCTTTGTTGGTGTTACCAGGTGAGGGAGGGGAGGGGAGGGCAGGGAACTCTGTTAGATAGAGACAAGTATTGATCTGGGTGAAGAAAAGGGCAATGTACCAAGTGTGAGTGATCAACACAGTGACATTGAGGAAGAGTAAGACACAGAGAGGTGCATTGGAAGTAAAGACAACAAAGATGAACAATTTTTCACAGACAGTACTGTGTTGTCAGTGAAAGAAAACATTGATATACAGGTGAATAGATGGGGGACAGGATGAACTATTAGGTATGTCTATGCAGGGGCAGTGTGCCCACGAGCATATATAACGTTGGCAGGCAATGGTTCTACAAGTGTATTTCTATGTTCTGTAAGAATTGCCAGGTATATAGTAGAGCTGACAAGGGACAAGGTGGAGTCATTTCTAGGTCACAGGTAGCTACTCAGAGGGAGCGAGTACTCGGCTTTGTGGGCTTGGGAACATAGTCACAGGGGAAATCAAGCTCAATTGGCATAACACACTACACAGAAACATTGTTCCACATTCTACTTTGTGAGTAGCAATTGGAATCTTAAATGCTTGCAAGTGGCCATCAAGATTCAGCGATGAGTCTCTCCTCATTCAGAGCATAGAGGAATGAAGAAAACCAAAGATGCGTGGAAACAATTAGTCCAAGCAACTGGTACGCCATGCGATTCTCAGCCTGTAGGACTATGAGACCAGAAGAACTAGATGGTGCCTGGCTACCACTGTCAACCACTCATAGGGGGATCTTAGTAGGAGATTCTGGATAGAGTGGGAGAACAATATGGAACAAAACTCAAAATCATTAAAAAAAAAAAAAAAGGGGATTAGGTTTGTTGGTGTGATAGAGCCTGATGGATCTGCTGAGACTATGGCCCTTAGCTGACCTTCAGGTCTGGAATTGAACCCACTCTTGTGGCTTCCAGTCAAACAAAAGACAGGCATATGAGGTAAACATTTACAGCAGGTAGATACACTCCTTGGAGAGATCAATGATGGGAGAATAAAAGGGCTGTGTATGCACAGGGAGACAGCTTGGGGGGCAGGAGTGCATGGGAGGGAAGGATACAAGGAAGAGGTAACTATGGGGAGGAAGTAGGGGGAGCTGTTGCATTGTGGGAAATTACAGTCAATGTCATGAGACAAAGTGTATGTAAGCTGCTGTATGGGAAGTCAATTTGCTCTGTAAACTATCACCCAAATCACAATATTTTTTTTTTTAAAGCACTCTGTAAAGCATTATTTTTTCTTTTTCTGAAAAAAAAAATATAGAAATAAAAACTTTATTTTTAGCATTTTGAATTTTAAATGGAATCCATATTGGAGTCTCACAATATTTTCAGACACCTGAGTAAATTATATTTTGTGTGATTAGGTATTCTCAAAGTTATTTTGTTATTATTTAAAATTTATTTTAGTTTTGTTGTTTAGAATATACACAGCAGAACATACTTCAACAATTTCTGCATGTACAATTAGTGACATTGATTAAATTTTTCAAGTTGTGCAATCATTCTCCCTCACCTATACTGAATTTTTCCTCCTCCATTAACATGAATTTATTGCCCCCTAATTTTACTCTCTTATCTTTCCAGTTGCTGTTGTCAATTTATTCCAATATAGTTCTTAAAAGAGCACAATGGTCAAGCCAGGCATTCTTTATTAATTAGGCTAAACAGATGCTTGCTTTAAAGACGACTTCTAGGATATTTTTACTTTAAATTTAAAATATTATCTCAAGGCAATAATTTCAGGGGTCCTTTCAGTTTCAGTGGCTCCAGAAATTCTGGATTCCGTACAATTTGAAATTCTGTTCTGTATGTTCCTCCTTTTGATCAGTATTCTTCTACAGAATTTCCATCAAGATGTTCATTAATCACAAGGTAATAAATAATAGTTTTATTTTCTGAGTTTAATGACCAGAAAAATTAAAACCTTAGGTTACAGTGAGGGTCACATAAAAAATAGCAATTGGATTTATGATAAAGTACCTTCCTCCATTATTGATGTTTGACCACTAATATTTTCATTTCCCACTCATCTTCTTCCCCTTTACTCACATCTTACCTCGCTGATAAATAAAAACACACTGACTCCCTTGTTTGACATTGCAGGAAATTCATACATCACAAACTTCCAACCTGGTTATTGGGAATATTTTCTCAGCCCCCATCTCCTACACACTATAAAAACGCAATCCACTCTGTCTACCTTTGTCAAGGCAAATCGGCCAATTTGAGTACTTGCTCTGTTGTCTCCAGAAACCTCATTTTGTGAGTAATAAATGTTTTCATACCTTATTTGGACATATTTGTTATCATCAGTCAGGACTTATGAACCAATTTTGTTCGGATGATGTTAATCCCATACTTCTCAGAGCAATGATAAGGTCATATTTTTATGGTTTAAAATTATATATAATAACAGACTGGTAAACAATCTTCATAGATTTCGTTTGCTGGGGAAAATGAGGGTCTCCTGAAAAAATGATGATTATCTTAAGGAAAAAAAAAATTAAACACTTATAAATTTAGTGATATTAATAACAGAAATTGAACCGATAGACTTATTGTCTTAAAATATTCTCAGAACAATTGTCACATAACCAATACTCACTGACTGTAGAATGTATACCAAGGGAAGAAGAAATATCAAAATCATGGTTAAATCTTTTTCTATGTATATTCAAACCTGTTTCTCCTCCAGTATTTCCTTTCTAATATCACATCTAACTTGAATAGAAATTTTGTTCTAATTTTGATTCATCCTTTCCCTCTCTTTCTATAGTCAATCTAAGAGCAAGTCTTGTCTTCCACTTCCTAAATGTTTCTTAAATCAGTTTATTCTCAATCTTCAATGTTGTCACCCTTGCCTGATACACTATTATCACCTGGTTAGACCACAGATATAGTTTTGAAGCGGCCTCCTTACTTTCATTTTTGCCACCATCCAATATTTTTATATATAACTTTCCACTTAGCACCTTTTACAAGATCCCTTTTCCTTTGAAAAAATACACACTAAGATTACTCTCTAACCTACGGAGTAGGAAACTGGATGATCTAGCATTTGTGTATGTACTTTCCAACTTATCCAAGTCATTCTCCTACATAATCACTTTTTTTTTACCCTTACACTATTCTCCATTTTCCCTCCTCAAACAGTTAAGTTCATTTTCACCTCAAAGCATTTGTCCATGATGTGCCCTTTATTAGGGCAGGTGCTCAGCAAGGACGCATGGGCAGAACTAGTTGATTAGTAATTGCTGAAATATTAATCACTTCTAAACTGACTGGTCACTCCTCGGAAGGAAGGTTGGGCAATCCTACTTCCGTAGTGATACTGCCTCGGAAACCCAAGGAGGGGTCGCTATGAGTCAGGGCTGACTCGATGGCACATAACAACAACAACAACAACAAACTGACTGGTAAATAGTGACTCACCCAAGCCCTTCAAGTACTCCACTGCTGCTTTTGACCCACTATCCTCCCTTGAGCCTCCTCCATTCTCCTCACAATTAATAATTGAAGGATTAATGTTTGAAATAGCTAGAGTCAATAGGATTCTCTGTAGCTAGCATCCATATTATGGTTACCTATGTAAATATCCTATATTTTAAGTCAAATGTCCTTTCTGAGGCCTTAAATGGCAACCCTACACACTATACCTATTCTACTTCTAGCCCAGGAAAACCCAAATCTATAACACATAAACGATGAAAAGTATTCGTCAGCCTTCCAACCAACCTTTTTCTATATAACCCCTAGCCATAGAGGTCTTATAATGCTATGAAATGTAGGAAACTACAATGTATTCTATTACAATATTCTATTTATCTTCCTTATCATTTTTTTTCCCTCACATTTAAAGTCCCACTATTATCATGCTTAGGAGCTCTGGTGGTGTAGTGCCTAAGGCATTTGACTGCTAACAAGAAGGGTGGTGGTTCAAACCCACCAGCCAGTCTTCGGAAGGAAGGGTGGGCAATCTACTTCTGCAGTGATACTGCCTCAGAAACCCAAGGAGGGGTCGCCATGAGTCAAAATCGATTCCACAGCAGTGGTTGCGTTTGCGTTTTTGCATAGCAAGGCAAAATCAGGGGTTCTTTAATTCTGCGAAAGTCAATCCAGAGCACATGCAAGACATCTACAAACTCTCAGAAGTACTTCAAAGGGCACTTGGAATAGGATCCTGGAAGCCTAGAATTAGGTAGATGAAACTACAGTGTTACCCTGGTTTAGATTTATTATTAATTGATGTAATTCATACCCACAGTCTGAAGAAGCCTGAGGACATTTATAATACAGAGAGCTTATAATAAAGACAAATTTAAGTTTTCATTTAAACTTTTAATCAGCTTATAATATTAATGTAAATCAATTGTGTAAAATTAGCTTAAGCAAAATATAATAACTTTAGGAAACTGGCAGATTACTAACAAATTATTTTATTCTTGAATACAGGTATAGTTTTTAATCACCTTTTGTTTTGATTAACTAGTGCCATTCTAACAAGAAAATGCCACAAATGGGATGCCCTTAACAGAGAGTTTATTCTCTTAAAATTTTGGAGGCTAGAAATCTGAGATCAAAGTGCCAGGCTCTAGGGAATGGGTGAAAGCCCCTCAACATTGGCTTAAGCTCTGCCTCTGGCTCCCAGCCCACTGAAGCCAGAGGCTTTCTTCACTCAGGTAGTTGCTGGCTGCTGAGGCTGACAAACCCAAGGTCAACAAGTAAAAAGACACAGTCCCGATGTTATCAAACCACAAGGCAGGCCATTAATTCAAGTCCATCGAAAGTCCCAAGATTGGCAGAGCCTGGCAGGCTACTGAATGAAGACTCAGTTACATGCAGAGTTTAAGGATGCCCAAAAGCTAGAGACCATTCCCAAAGCTGTTTCTTATACACAGGAAACAGACCACATCCCTAAAGCAGCTACTCAGCTGCTCACAGTAGATTCCACTATGGAATTGATTGCCAGTCTCATCCTGGGGAATACTACATCCAGCTGCCCAGCCACTCAACCAGGCCCAGTCAAGTTGACACACAAACTACCACACCTTTGATATGGCAGAATTTGGTAGCAAAAAGTGCAAGCTCATGTTTATGTAATTCAAAATTTTGCTTTCTTGAACTGTAGAAGAGAAAATAACCATATGACCCTTAGCAGCACCATGCTAAAAAAAAAAAAAAAAAAAAAAAATCATTGCAGGTTTACAACACCTCTTTAAGTAATCATTAATTCTGACCAAAAAATAAGCCTTTTACTTCACTTTAAGGCAAAGTATAAATGCATTGCAATATTTAAATAACTTATGAAGAATAATGGAATAAACTAAAGCACATTTTATAGTAAATGTCATTATCATTTTTGTATTAGTGTTATAAAGTAAAATTACTCTACACAATAACATATTTTATTATTTATTGTACAATAACAGGATACTATCTATAATTTCTTATACATCTAATACACAGTGACTTTGATAACTGAGACTGGCCTTTTGTCATTCTGAGTTCCTCAAAAACATAATACCAAAGATCAGAGCCTCCATTCACACAAACCTCTTTCCTGAAATATAGGGCAAACTACTGATGGTTTCTCTCTCAAAGACACTCAATCTGAGCTTGTGAACAAACCATTATTGGTACCTAAATTACTGGCTTCTAAGTTTCTTACCACCATGGATATTTTGCTATTTAACTTTCCATCAGACCAAAAGCCACCTACAGAGAACCCCTGAAATATTTGTCCATCATCCAGGATGTACGAATCTTCTATCATCTACCATGTGCTATGTCTTAATTATCCAGTGCTGCTGTAAAAGAAATACTAAAAATGGGTGGCTTTAACCAACAGAAATTGATTTCCTCACACTTAGGAGGCTGGCAGCCTAAATTTAGGACACTGGCTCTAGGGAAGATTTTGTCTCTCTGTTGGCTCTGGAGGAGGGTCCTAGTCTCTTTGAGCTTCTGCTCCTGCAGGATATTCCTGTGGCTTGACATCTCTTCTCTCCAGTTACTAATTGCTCTCTTGCTTATTTAATCTCTTTTATATCTCAAAAGAGATTGATTCAAGACACATGCTATATCAATTCTCCCTCATCAACATAACAAAGACATCACATTCCCAAAAGTGTATATAACCCATAAGCATAGAGATTAGGTTTTACAACACATATATTTTGGAACACAGTTCAGTCTGTAACATGCTGTTTCTCATTCTCCTGCTGCTCTTGGTTCCTCTTTCCTGCCCAAATTTCTCTTTCTACTTTGCTCTAATAACCCATAGGTTTTTGTCTGCTTTCTATTTTGTAAAATGTTTACATCATATTTTTGCATTATCTAAAATTTTGGACTTTCTTAAGGATACTGTCAGCATTTTCATATAGAATTTGTTTATTTTCCCACGTAGTATATATGTCACAGTGTACAGGTGAGCCTAGTATTGTCTTCACCCACTAACACTCTTTACAGATGTTTCCATGTTTTAAATACAAAGGTAACTAAATAGGCAAATAATAAATAACTTGTTATTTAAGAAAGAAGCCATTTGTCCCCTCATTTATCCCTCCTTGTTGCTGCTCTTCATTTATACCCCTCTGGCCACAAAACTTCTGATTTATTGGCTTTGCTGTATGTATCTCCAACACCATCTTGCCATTAGTTTTGGTGATTTCATTGTCCTTTGAGATGAGCCACCCAACAACCTACTTTCCAAATATATTGACCTCAGCTACTAAGTCAAGGTCTCATGCTGAACTTTGTTATCAACTAAAAAATCTCTATAATTAAAATATTTCATTCTCTGACCACCATCTTCTACTCTTCCTTTCTCCCCTACCCTTGGAATTCTCCACTTTGAAATTTCCAGTCTCTTGACTACTCTACTTTTTCTTACCAGAGCTCTTTTTTTTCCCCCCATACACCCATCCAGGAAGGATTCCAAGTTCATCTCTAGAACAGTAGCTCATAACTTCACCTCTTCATGTTGTTTTGAAATAAACTTGTTGCTATTGAGACTATTCTAACTCATGGTGATCCCATGTGTATCATAGCAGAACTGTGCTCAATAAGGCTTTTAAAGGATGATTACTTTTTCAAAGTAGATTTTCAGACCTTTCTTCCAAGGTGACTTTTTATGGACTTGTAAACTTTTTATGGACTTACAAACTTTCATTTAGCAGCCAAGTACATTAACAGTTTGCACCACCCAGGGACTTTTGTTTTGAAAGTATCACATGGCAAATCTGAAAAACAACTAAATTCAACAGGCTAATAAACTAAAAATCGAGCTCTCTTTCATTGAAAAACTAACTTCCCTGAGCCTGGATTTCTGAGGCAGTAAATCTTTATGGAAGTAGATTGCCCAGTCTTCCTTCTGCAGAATGACTGGTGAGTTTGAACCTCCAACCTTCTGGTTAGCAGTCAAATGCCTTAGGCACTAACTCTTTTAGTGTTCTGAAAAGAAAAGAAAAAAACGTTAATCAACTATATAAATAATTTCTTTATAGATCCTTGTTATTCAATTTTTATTAAGTCTGCAATGCAGCCTGGAAATTTCTTTCTTTGTCTTGTCAATTCTCTCTCCATTTCACCAAAAACTCACTGCCGTGGAGTCCAGTCCTACTCATAGCAACCCCTCCGTGGGTTTCGGAGGTGGTATCACTAATGAAGTAGATTGCTCAAACTTCCATCCGAGGAGTGGCTGGTGGGTTTGAACCTCCAGCTTCTGGTTAGCAGTCAAATGGTTAGGCACTATGCCACCAGAATTCCCTTAATCAAAAGGCAGTTTCATATTTTCTTCATTCCTCTGGAAGCTGAGATTCTACTAGGATTCTTGGTCAAACACGGTAGATGTCCTCATCTTCTATACATTTAGAAGAAGTATTGTCATCTGTGCTCTCCCACAAAATTCAGACAAGAAACCTGAAATCTAGTAGTTATTTTACTCATCCTATTCTTTTCCTCTCCCTAAAATTGAGTTAAAAAAAAAAAAAAAAAAATTAAAATATTAAAAAAAAAAAAAAAAAAAAAAAAAAGAAAAAAAAAAAAAAAAAAAAAAAGCCATGATGCCAGAATTTATTACCACCTGCCCATGAGACTTTCATTATTATTGCTCATCTGTCTTCTAAACCTTGAACTTCTTTCTCCACTTTATTCTTCTGATAACATTTAAATATGCTCTTATCTATATTATTGATAACTTTTTTTTGATCCCACATTCCCCTCCAGCCCTAATCTTAGCTCTCTCATCCTACTTACATCTAAACTGCTTCAAAATGTTGTTTGTCTTCATTACAGGTAATAGTCCTTAATATGAATTCTTAATTCAAATATTCTTTCCTCTGGGTTACTCAGATTTCCTAACATCTTTCTGTATCCCCAGCTCCATTTTTTTCTCAATATTGACTTTGAGTAATTTTTCCATTACACTAAATATGTCATGTCAATTTTTACCTTAATATTCATCAATAAGTTTCTCATATTACTAGAAATGAATCAAAACTTCTTAATATGATTAAAACTTTATGAAACTAAAAAAGGTATATTATGAAAAAGGCTCAAAACTCTTAAGAAAGGGTGGTTCCAAAGAGTGCACTGACAGCAATTACAAGATAAATAAAATCACAGAAAGTTGGGATTCATTAATAAAATTAGTTATATTTGAAAGAGGATGTTTGAATAGAGTAAAAAATTATAGACCAAGCTGATAATATAGATGTAAAAAAAGGAAAATGAAACTGAAGGTCAGAACTTCAGCTGTGCTTGTAGCAATGAATTCTAGTAACCTTTAGTTGGAAGTAATAACACTGCTTATTGCATAGTAATAACACTGCTTACTGCATAGTACCAATACAAACCCACAGCCATTGAGTCTATTCCAACTCATAGCAACCCTGGAGGACAGAGCAGAAATGCCTCCTAAGGTTTCTAAGGCTGTAAATCTCTACAGAAGTAAAGTATTTCATCTTTCTCCCACAGAGCAGCTGGTGGATTCAAACCATCAACCTTTTGATTAGCAGCTGAACACTTTAACCATTGCACTATCAGAGCTCCTTTTACTGTATAGAATTTACTGTATATAATAAATAATAAATAATAATTAATGATGCCAAATTATAACTAGGTATCATTTTAAAGCTTTTTTTTTTTTTTTTTTTTTTTTTTGAAAGCAAATAATTATACACAGGTAGACAATGGAAACACTATTTTCCTAGGAGCTCTGGTAGCATAGAGCCTAAGCCACTTGACTGCTAACCAGAAGGCTGGTGGTTCACACCCACCAGCCACTCCTCAGAAGGAAGGTTAGGCAATCTACTTCCATAGTGATACTGCCTCAGAAACCCAAAGAGGGGTCGCTATGACTCAGGTCTGACTCAAGGGCACATAACAACAACAACAACTAAGAGCTTCCTGAATAGTGTGATTTTACAATAGAAAGAACAGCATGTAGAAAGCAAAATTATTAAATTCTCCAAGGCTGTTTTCTCAAAATGAGAGTACCATGTTGCCCCCAAAGTGTGAGTGGTTGGATTAGTTTGATAACTGAGGAGTGAAAAGAAGTCACCTTGTTGGCAAGAAATCTTTTGGAAAAGGAACATGTGACTTTATAGATGTATATGGAAGGGACACTTAGCTGACCTCACTCCTCAGATCTGTGGAAAGGGATTTCCAAGAAGAATGGCTAATATCTTTTTATGTGGTTCAATATATACTTAGAAGAGGCAGTACTGACCTATCTCATTGTTAATATAGGAACAGGGGCAAAGGAATAGGAGAGGTGTATTGTTAGACAGCCAAGTAGAGAGAATTAAAGAATTTAAGTTCCCAGTTCCTGAGAGGTAAAAAGAGATATCACATTTAAGTTTATAGCTCTCTACATATGGAAAATATCTATGCACACAGTAATTCATCAAAGCTGTTTTAATAAAAGATAAGTCACAGCTATCTTAGACTAACAGACCTACAAATTTTTGTTTCCTGTCTTCCTTCATAGTAAATAATGGCAGCACCATTTATTTCTTTGCTGACATAAATGCCTTGTGTTTATTCTCTTTTTTGTTTCTAGTCCATAAGAGAAATCTGTCAATATTAACTATTAATAGATTATAAACCTGAATATTTCTTTTTGACACCACTAGCACTGTCATGGTTACTTAGTGTTGCCATAACAAAAATACCACAAGTGGGTGGCTTTCAAGAACAGAAGATTATTTTTTCACGGTTCAGGAGGCTGGAAGTCTGAATTCAGGCAATGACTCTTCTTTGTCTTGTGAGGAGGTCCTTTGCCAATTTCAGCTTCCAGTGGTTGACATTCCTTGGGTTGCTGGACTTGTAAATTCATCTGTCTCAGTTATAATATAATGTCTGTCTTTTCCCCTATGTCTGTGTGTCTTTTTGTCCATTCTGCTCATTTTATAACTCAGAAGTGATTAGATTGAAAACCCACAACACCAATATGGTCTAATCAACATAACAAAGACAACTATTTCCAAGGCGGATTACATTCACAGGTAGAGGAGTTGAGATTCCAACCCATATTTTGGGAAAATATAATACAATTCATGGCAAATGTCACTGTTGTCTTTCTATATTGTATATACCAAACCAAAAACCAAACTCACTGCCATCGAGTCAGTTCTGACTCATAGTGACCCCTACTGGGTTTCTAAGGCTGTAAATTTTTATGGGAGCAGAATGCCTCCTCTTTTCTCCATGGAGTGGCTGGTGGGTTTGAACCACCGACCTTCTGGTTAGGAGTCAAATGCTTTAACCGCTACACCACCAGAGTATTGTGCATAGGACATAATAAATGCTCAATGGCTATTTCTTGACCAAGTGATTGGAAATTTTGTGTATGTCTGTATTCACAGAAGGATTAAGTGAAAATGTTTCTATTTAATTTTTAGTAAAAAATAATTTAAAGAGGGATGTCCATTGCTTAACTAATGCATTCAGGATGATCTTAACTATATACTGTTTCCCTTTCACTAACTCTTCTAATTTTTGACTGTAGAAATTATGCTTTTTCTTTATTGTCCATTTGAAATATTCTTTTCTCTAGAAAATTTTCTCTAATTGCACAGAAATGCATTTTCACTCTCTCTCAAATCTCCATGCAAACACTCCAGCTCAATATCTCTGTGGAGTTTAAAACATTTTCCTGACATTTAAGTTATTGTTCAGAATATGTTTTCTCCCCTACCAGATTAAGCTCTGGTTACCTAGTACCACTCTAACAGAAATACGACAAATGAGATGGCCTTAACAAGCAGATGTTTATTCTGTCACAGTTTGAAGGCTTTAAGTTCAAGTTCAAAATGCCAGTCTCCAGGGGTTGTGTGAAAAACCCCTCATTCTTAGGCTTTTGCCCTGCCTCTTGCTCCCGGCCCACTGAAGCTAAAGGCATCTCTTCACTCAGGCAGCTACTGGCTGCTGAGGCTAACAAGGCCAAAGTCGACAAATAAAATGGCACAGTCTTGATGTTACCAAACCACATGGCAGACCATTAAATCAAGTCCATTGTAAGTCCCAATGTTGGCAGGGCAGGGCAGGCTGCTGAACAAAGACACCGCTACATGCAGAGTCTAAGCATGCCATAAGCTACAGACCATTCCCAAAGCTGTTTCTTATATATGGAAAGCAGACCACATCCCGAAAGCAACTACTCAGCTGCTTGTGATAGATCCCACCATGGAGCTCATTGCCAGTTTCATCATGGGGAATAACGACCACCAGCTGCCCAGCCACTCAACCAGGCCCAGCCAAGTTGACATACGACCTTAACTAACGCAGATTATAAACTCCATGAAGACATCTCATTTTATGTACTAAAAATAGCAGGTTATGCTACTGTCATTTTAGGAAACTTCCCTATCCTTGGAGTAAGGTGCTAAGCTATAACGTGACTTCTTTTAACAAAAATATCATAACATGCACATATGTCACATGTGTAATATGCATCATATATGAATACCTGAAAATTTTTTTTTCTTCATATAAATGAATGGAAGATCAAACACATAAATGAAATAATTAATATTCAATGAAGAGTGAAACATTTTGGGCAGATAAAGTACAGAGCAATAAAATAAGAATGATCATGTTTTAAGCAGATACTACTTAAAATTCCATATATGTAAAAATAGAAAATAAAAGATTTATCTTTGTACATTAATACTGGGGCTATTGTATTGCCTATGCATATTATAATTGGTTTGTTTAAATAAGCCACATTATAATCACATTAACTCACTTCAGGGTGTTGACCCTAACAGTGCTATACCCTGTTGTGTTTTATTACTTAAATGAAGTTGCAAGTTGATTTTCCTGCTGACTACTCAATTATATTTCCTAAACAAAGATAGATAGTAACTTATATCAAATTATACTTGTTTATCTAAGGAGAGCATTGATCAATACCGTATGCACTTAGGCCAGCTACCTCTTTTTCCCTAATCATATTACATTTGAGATAAGGCAAAGAAATCTGGCATTTTCAAATATTAGTTCAATTAACTTAGCAAACATTGGACAGTTCTAATGTGCTCTACTACCCTTACATTTTGTAAGATTTGAGAATGCAATTTAGTTGGGCCACATCACTTTTGCCTGACAATTTTCATATTAGATAAGGCATCATATACATGATCACATTGAATCCTCAGATAAAGAATATCAGTAGATATCATTAGGAATAAAACTAACTAACTAGTTAGGGCAGGAGCTCTGGTAGCATAGTGCCTAAGGCATTGGACTGCTAAACAGGAGGCTGGTGGTTCAAATCCATCAGCCACTCCTTCGAAGGAAAATTGAGCAATCTACTTCCGTAGTGATACTGCCTCAGTCGCTATGAGTTGGATCGAACTCAATGGCAGTGAGTTTGGTTTTGGTTTTTTTTTTTTTTTT
>NW_006921807.1:3093224-3098009 GCF_000298275.1 Orycteropus afer afer | reverse complement strand
TTAATTGGTTTCCCTTTTCTTTGTTGAAGAGGGTCTGTGCAATCCTTCTGCCTAGTCCGCCATCTTGTCCCGCCTTCTGGTTTTGGTTTTAAGTAGTTAGGACAGATCACATTAATCACAACTAACAGTTTTAAACAGATGTAGAGATCCAGGCCTCTAACTACAGTGTTTCAACAACTAAGTCTCTACATTTTGCACAAGATATTATACTCCTTATACTTAATTACAACATTAAGTCTTACTTCCTTGTGATGTTACCAAGTACACCAAGTTCTACATGATTACAACATTAAGTCTTACTTCCTTGTGATGTTACCAAGTACACCAAGTTCTACATGTGGATAAAGTATCCAACACTGCTCTAGCTTTATAATTTCTTGACCGCAATTCTAATGCCACACCCTAAAGCTTATTATTGCTTTGAATAGAAGAAATCTAGAAGGTCAAAATGTGTATTTGTATAAATAATTTCATTCCTTATAGCTTTCTTACTTTATTAGCTCAACTTAGTATCATCTTTGTCCATGTCAAGTTCTTATGCCCACACTATTGCTTTCAGCCCTCCTTCTTGTTGTTATTATGTGCCCTCAAGTCTGACCCGACTCATAGCAATCCCTCCTTGTGTGTCCCAGGTGGTATCACTACAGAAGTAGATTGCCCAACCTTCCTTCTGATCAGCCCTCCATAGCTTCTTTTATTTCCTCTCCCAGACAACGTCACATGAAAATTAATTTTAATTACTCTATTGTCAAAAGTATGAATTTATTTTCCCTCTTGTAATGTGTGTCAACACCCTGCAACACTCATCTTCCCAACAGAATCCTATCTACTTAGCATATAGGGGAACCATATGAGTCGTTTCCATTATAAATTCATGATTTGGGTCCTTGTTGGCCCTCATTGTTGCCTTACACATGCCATCATAAACTTAAGGACACCACTCTCCCACTACCCTTATTGTTTAACCCAAACTCTTTTACTACTATATTTTGTTGCTATCTTTCTTTCTTTTCCCTTCTGTATTTTCAGGATATAATTTTTTTTTCTTCTTAATTTCTGAGAGAAAAAGGAGGCAAAGCCATGGACTCTTCCTGAATTCCCTGGTCTCATGCCTGCAGGTTTAGTCACAGGACCAATTTTTCTTCCCAGTTTTTTTTTTTTTTTTTTTTTTCTCCTTTCAGTTAAGCAAATGATCTTTTTCTATCTTGCTGAAAATAAACTTACTTATCCTAAAAACCTCATTTTATGTTTCTGGAAGATGTTGTCTCATCCATATTTTCTTTTTTACTGTACCTTCAGCCTTACTTTTCATACTTACATTTTCAAATATATATCATTATTTACATATTCTCAAGAACTTTAAATATTTAAAAATGTTCATTAGCTTATGTTTTCTTCCCTTTCATTATTTTTTCCTTCTACTTCCTCTATCCTCTTCTTCCTCTATCTTCTTTTCTCCTATTCTGTTTCATAGTGACTCCATTTGTGGCAGAGATTTTTTGGCTGAAATTTTTACAGTTACACATATTTCCAGGCCTTTCTTCTAAAGTGCAGTCAGTTGGATGGGTTTGAATCACAATTTTTATGTTAGTAGCTGAGAGTAATCTGTTCTTGCCACCCAGGGAACTTGCAGGCAGCTAGCTAGTGAACAATGAAAGCTTCTATAAGAAAACCTTGTTCCTAAGCCTTTCAATTTCCTTATTTCTCATCTAAATTTGGTTGTTACTAATACTGTTCACCATTCTTCTTTCTTCTGGAAATATGGTAGGATTATAATTTCTTATCTCTTTAAATTTTGGTGTGTTAGAATGTATAACAGAAAAGTACAGGAGAATTGCTAGTAAACTCACCATTGTATGTTTTAGTATTTTTTTGCAATTTTAGTACACAGGTTTCAGTGTATTTTCACTGCCAAAAGCCTAAATTGGAGCTCCCAATGCCCCAAAATCACCAAAAGAATTTTACATTAGTCCAGTGGAAACCCTAAAAAAGTAATTATCAAGTAGTGGGGTAGAGAACTGCTGATCCTATGTTCCCTGGTCACGAGAACTATCAGGTTTGACTCCTCTAATCTTTGGAGCTGTCCTGATGACAGAGCTAAGAATATTCTCTAGGAGGTTTTGTTTGATATTGCAGCCTTATTTTGTTTCCTTTCCTTTTCTTTTGTTGCCCCGTTTGCCCTACTGATTTTAACTGGCAATGGTTATTATTGAAATCATTTTCACAAGACCCCTCAGTTCAGTTTCTACTTGTAGGAAATCAAAACTAAAAGAAACTATGTCATATTGATTTTTTCTATGCAGGCAAAAGCTTAAGAGCACATGTGTGATTTGCCAGAATTTCTCCTCTACCTTGACAACTGGAAATATTCCACATAATGGCTGCTCTGTCAAGGATCCTAGAGTGAGGTAAATGTGGAATAAGGGCACAGATTGCCCATGAGGAACATGAAGCATGAAAGAAAAAATATATATATATTTTGTATTTGTTGTTGAAAATTACAGTTATCTGGCTTTTATCACGTTAGCATTTTTAGCCCATCCTGGTACAAAAATACAAACTCACTGCCATGGAGTTGATTCTGACTTATAGTGACCACAATTGGGTTTCCAAGGCTGTAAATCTTTGCAAAAGCAGACTGCCTCATCATTGTTTTAGTGGGTGAGCAGCTGGTGGGTCCAAACCACCGATCTCTTGGTTAACAGCTAATTGCTTTAACCACTACGCTACCAGAACTCCTCCATGCTGATACAGTGGGTATAAAAACCTTCAATAAAGGATTACAGAAATTAATACAAGAAATGGGAGTTGTAATCCCATTTCTTGTATTAATTTCTGTATCATCAAGAGAGGCCAGGATATTCTAGAATCTCAATTACTTAAAATAAAAGTTTTTTTTTTTTTTTTCATTTATCTTTATCTCCTCACTCCTGAACCCCTGTAGATGAAGGAGCATACAATGAAACTTGCTTAGTGCTGGGGGAGCAGACAAGATGGCATCCTGCTAACACACTCTGCTCAATCCCTCTACAAAGGAGAGTCAGGAAAAATCAGTGAAACAGATACAAATAAAGATTCTAGAATTCTGAGCATCAAATGAAAAGTTAGAGTATTAGATTGAGCACTGATTAGCAAGAGAAACAGAGTAAGGTCAGTGACTGGGGGAAGAGAAGAGGCTAGGACTGGTAGGAGTGTGGCTATTTTGCATATAGAAATATCAGATGTGAAACAGAAGGAAAAATAAATAAATAAAACAACTTCCCAGAATCCCCCCAGTGATAAAAACTGTGTAGACAGATTGGGAGGAATTCAATATGAGCAAAAGAAATGAGAGATGAGAATGGGAGAGAAGGAAATGAAACAACTCCCCAAAGGCAGACATTGGTCTTTTGGGTTGAGGGCCTATGCAAGGGGGAAGACTTGTTTGGGATGTTGAAGAAACTGAGCTCAGGATGATGTTTTGCTTGATTAAATCTGAGTGAGAGCTGGCTAAATGTGTGTGAACAGAAGGGTGCCAGACCCACACCAGTAAATTGAGAAAAGAAGGATATGTTCTGTGATCTAACAAATACACAGCTTCCCTGTACATGAACTATAAACTCTTTCTGCCTCCACAAACCCAGTGGTGATAGAAAACCTGCCCTGGTCCTCCATGATCTCTGGACACCTCCACCTATAGTTGACTGAGTCAGGGGCTGAAGCTCACCAGCCTGGTGCCTGAGGCACTGAAAGACTTCTTTTTTACCCTGAACAAAAGAGACACATCCCCAGACTCCTCCCTCAGAGCCATCCACTTATACCCAGCACCTCCCACCTCTGCAAATGGAAAGGTCTCTGTTGGGGTGGTAGGAAGTCCCAGGGTGGCCTTTAACTAGAGTCAAGCAAGACTTGCATAAACAGCTATGTGTGAGTGGAGAGGTGCCAGATTCAAGCAAGTGGATTGCAATTCATGAGCCATACTCTCAGCTCCAAAAAGTAATGTCCTGAAATTAGGGGCAAAACTTCTTTCTACCACCACCAATCCAGGATCCAAGGAAATACCAGCCAGATCCCCAGACCAAATCATAGCAACCTGTTCCAAACAGAGCCAGAGGCAGTGACTCTCCCTTCCTGCACTTGAATCACAGGCTGACCCTTTTCACAAGAGGCACACCCTCTTGCAGCCTTCTCTAATGGAGGTACCCACTCATTCCAGTCTCCATTCACTAGTGGATCAATGATTTCTACCATACTCATCTGCTCCCAAGGCTGCTGCCTGACCATAACTCAAAAATCATTCTCCCTCACTTTTCTTATCTTCCTCTTTTTCTTTTTCCCAATTTGCCTTCCTTTTAACATGTTCATTTTTCTCATTTGCTGTTTTTCTTCTTACATTTTTATCATTCTTTCATCTTGCCCACCCTCACTTTTTTTCCTTTTTCTCTATTTTTAACTTTTATTTTCATTTTAACATATTGCCTTTTCCTTCTCTTCTTCTACTGGATTTTTTTTTTTTTTCCTGCCCCATCCAACAGGAGGAGGATATTAACTCTTCACTAATCAGCCTTAATCTACTGCATGGGCAACTTTACCAAATGAACGAGCACTACCACCAGCTCCTATACCACTGGATCTGTGACAACACTTCATCCCAACAGAAGCTCCTCTTCATGAAAAGTAAGGACATGCACCCACATTCCCATTATGTATTTCACCAATGCAGAGACATCTGGGGAATGCCCAAGTGCTACAAAGACAATAACCAAAAATCACAATTGTCCTACATATCTGGATACATTGAAATAA
>NW_006921807.1:3081340-3092959 GCF_000298275.1 Orycteropus afer afer | reverse complement strand
GTTCTTAGGTGCTGTTGAGTCATCTCCTAATCATAGCAACCCTATGTACAGCAGAACGAAAACACTGCCTGGTCCTGTACCAGCACCACAATCCTTTCTATACCTGAGCCCATCATTGTAGCCATTGTATCACTCCATCATGTTGATGGCCTTCCCCTTTTTCATTGACCCTCTACTTTACCAAGCATGATATCCTTCTCCAGGGAATAGTCTTTTCTTACAACATGACCAATCTAGGGGAGACATAGTCTGGCCATTCTCACTTCCAAGGAGCATTCTGGCTGCACTTCTTCCAGGACAGATTTGTTACTTCTTTTAGCAGTCCATGGTACTTTCAGTATTCTTTGCCAACACCACAACTCAAAAGTATCAACTCTTCTTTGGTCTTCTTTATTCATTGTCCAGCCCTCACATGCACATGAGGCGATTGGAAGTACTATGGCTTGTGTCAGGTGCACTTTTGTCTTGAAGGGGATACCTTTACTCTTCAGTATTTGAAAGAGGTCTTTTGAAGGAGATTTGCCCAATGCAATACATTGTCCGGTGTCTTGACTGCTGCTCCCATTGGTGTTGATTGTAGAACCAAGTAATATGAAGTCTTTGGCAACTTCAATCTTTTCTCCCTTTATCATGATGCTGCTTATTGGTATAGTCGTGAGAATTTTTGTTTTCTTCATATTGAGGTGAAATCCATACCACAGAGTAGTCTTCAATCTTCATCAGTGTTTCAAGTCATCCTCACTTTCAACAAACAAAGCTGTGTCGTCAGCATACCACAGTTTGTTAATGATTCTTCCTCCATTCCTGATGCCACATTCTTCTTCCTATAGTCCAGCTTCTCAGACTATTTGCTCAGCATGCAGAGTGAATAAGTATGGTGAAAAGATACAACCCTCATGCACTCCTTTCTTGATTTTAAACCAGGCGTTATCCCCTTGTTCTGTTTGAATAACCACCTCCTCATCTATGTATAGGCTCCCCATGAGTACAATTAAGTGTTTTGGAATTCCTGTTCTTCTCAATGGTATCCATAATTTATTACAATCCACACAATCAAACACTTTTACATAGTCAATAAAACACAAGTAAACATCTTTCTTGTATTCTTTGCTTTCAGCCAACATCCTTCTGACATCAACAATTATATCCTTCGCTCTACATCCTCTTCTGAATCCAGCTTGCAATTCTGGAAGTTCTCTGTCAATACACTGCTACAACCATTTTTGAATTGTCTTCAGCAAGATTTTACTTCCACCTGATATTAAGGATATAGTTAGATAATTTCCACATTCTTTGGGGTCACCTTTCCTTAGAATGGGTATAAATATGGATCTCTTCCAGTCAGTTGGCCAGGTAGCTGTCTTCCAAGTTTCTTGGCATAGACAAGTGAGTGCTTCCAGCGTGGCATCTGTTTGTTGAACTATATTAGTGGGTATTCAATCAATTCTTGAAGGCTTTTTTTTTTTTTTGCCAACTCCTTTAGTGCAGCTTTGACTTCTTCCTTCCATTGGCTTTTGAACATATGCCACCTCCTGAAATGGATGAACATTGACCAATTCTTTTTTGGTACAGTGACTCTTTGTATTCTTTACATCTTGTTTTGATGTTTCCTAAATATTTCAATATATTGCCAACAGAATCTTTCAATATTACAACTATAGACTTAAACTTTTTCTTTAGTTTTATCAGCTTGAGAAATGCTGAGATTGTTATTCCCTTTTAGTTTTCCAACTCCATGTCTTTGCATATTTCATTATAATAATTGACTTTGTCTTCTCAAGCTGCTCTTTGAAATCTTCTGTTCAACTATTTTATGTTGTAATTTCTTCCATTTGCTTTGGGTACTTTCCATTCAAGGGCAATTTTCAGAGTCTCTTCTGATATTCATTTTGGTCTTTTCTTCCTTTACTGTCATTTTAGTGATCTTTTGCTTTCTTCATAGATGGTGTTCTTGATTTCATCCCACGATTCCTCTGTTTTTTTGTTATTCATGTTCAATGCATCAAATCTATATTTTATATAGTCTCTAAGTTCAGAAGGGATATATTCAAGGTCATATTTTGGCTCTTGTTGACTTGTTTTAATTGTCTTTAGCTTCAACTTGAACTTTCATATGAGCAATTAATGGTCTGTTTCACAATCAGTGACTGGCCTTGTTTTGGCTGAAGATATTGAGCTTCTCCATGGCCTCTTGCCACAGAAGTAGTCAATCTGATTCCTGTGTACTGCATCTGGTGAAGTCCCCATGTATGGCCACCATTTGTGTTGTAGGAAGAAAGTATTTTCAATGAATAAGTAGTTGGTCCTACAAAAATCTACCGTGCAATCTCCAGGGTTATTATTATCACCAATGCCATATTTTCAATTACTGGTGATTCTTTTTTGTTTCCAACTTTTGCCTTCGTATCAGCAGTGATAATCAGCACATCTTGATTGCATGCTCACTTCTTGGTCTCCCCCCTTACCTGTTCCAGCTGTCTATCAGCTCTCATTTCCTGGCCTCTCCCCTTACCTGTTCTGGCATCCAGAATAGGTGTATATAACCTTCCAAGAGATTGAGGAAAGAATAAGCAAAAGCAAAAGAAAGGTAGGCAATAACTTTGAAGAATTCAGGAAAATCATACAAAAGCCATCTGGCAAAAGAAATAGACAATTAGAAATCCAGTAGATGAATAGTAAAATTACAGAGATAGATAACACATTGGAAGAACAAAAGGGTAAAGTCAAACTAGATGAAGAATGCATTTCTCAGCTAGAAGGCAAATCCCTTGACATCAGCTTGTATGAGGATAAATAAGGAAAAAAGAATGGAGAAAACCTAAGAGTTTTACAGGAATATATCAAAATAAATAAAATATGTCTGATTGGAATTCCAGAACAGGAGTAGTCCCCCCCTCCCCCCAAAAAAAAGTCACAGGAAAAGCTGTCAAAGATTTTCTAGCAGAAAACTTCCACAATGTCATGAATAATGGAAAAACAAATATATCCATCTAGGAACTGAACAAATCCCATAAAACATAGACTCCAAAAGAAAGTAAGCAGGATATATCATAATCAAATTTTCCAAAAGAAAAGACAAACGAAGAATTTGAGAGCACCTCAGGAGAAATGAAATGTTACATACAAAAGACAAAAAATAATTTTAAGCTCTGGTTTCTCAGCAGAAACCATGCAGACAAGGAGGAAATGGGATAACATGCACAAAACCTTGAAGTAAAATAATTGTCAACCAAGAATTATATATCCAGCAAAGCAGTGTCTGAAATACAATGGTAATTAAAGACATTACTAAAAATAGAAATGAATGGAATTTGTAGAAACCAGGCCAACCTTAAAAGAAATGCTAAAAGGAGTCCTTCAAAAAGGAAACCAACAGAGAAATAAAACAAATTAATATTAAGACACATAACACAATCCTGAAATCAACCTAGGAAAAGAATTATCAAATCTAAAATAAGCTTACATAATGGAAAATAGAGAATAGTCCATTTATAAATGACACCAACTATGAAGCAAATAAAGAGAGTAAATGGTATAACTACAAAACTTCCAAATGGAGAGGAAGTCAGGATAATGTCAATATAGAAGTGATTATTCCAAACTTAGGAAGACAATAATTCACTACAGTGTAACCACAAAGACAATCAAAAAGCCTTCTAACCAAAATAAGAAACACAAAACCCACAAGTACTTAAACACAAAATCAACAGTGCTGAACAAAAGGGAAAGAAAACGTGATTTCAAAATGAATTCTGTCCAGAAAAAAATTATTCAGAACCATCAACACTACAACAAAAAACACAAAAGAAACACAACCAAATTGTCCATAAAATATGAAGGTGAAATCAAGATATTGTCAGAGAAATGGAAATTTAGAGAATGTGAAAACCGGACCAATCCTATAAGTAATGATAAATAGAGTCCTAATAGAGAATAAAAAATTAAAATCAAGACATTTGACATCCCCACTTAGAAACAAAACCAGAAAACCAAAAAAAAAAAAAAAAAAAAAACTCATTGCTGTCAAGTTGGTTCCAACTCATAGCAACTCTTCCTTGGGATTCCGAAGCAGTATCTCTAAAGTAGATCGTCCAGTCTTCCTTCCAAGGAGTGGCTGGTGGGTTTGAACCACCAGCTTCTGGTTATCAGTCAAATGCCTTGGGCATTACACACCAGAGATGCTCAAAATAAGCTCATATAATACTGTACAGAGAAATAAGGGAGTCAATATGAAGATGAAACTGGCACCAAAGCAAATAGAGGGAATAAAATTTTAAATACAAAACTGCCAAATGAAGAGGAAAACAGGACAATGACTTATCGACCTGACTGTTCCAAACTAAGGGAGAAAAGAATTTACTTCAAGGTAACCACAAAGAAAATTAACAATCCTCCTAAGAAAACTCAGAAAGAAGAAAAATACATGAGTTTAGTAAGCAAAAACCAACAGTGAAAAAATGAGAAGAAACACTTGATAACAAAAGGAGCTCAGCACGGAAAAATATTTGGAACAAGGAGATCACCAACACCACAGCAAAAAATACAATAGAATGACAGCAGTAAATTCATACCTATCACTATTTACATTCAATGCTAGTGGAGTAAATGTATGAGTCAAGAGAAAGAGAGTGAAAGAGATTGCATAAGAAAAGAAGACTCATGGATATGCTGCCTACAAGAGACCCATTTTAGACAAAAGCTTAAAAAAATAAAAATTAAAAAATTAGAGATGGAAAAAAATACAAAACAAATGGCAAGCAAAAAAGAGCAGGAGTGGCAATATTAATTTCTGATAAATTAGACTTCAAGGTGAAAAACAGCATAAGGGACAAAGAAGGACCCTCTATGATGCTAAAAGGATAAATTGACCAAGAAGACATTACCATAATAAATATCTATGCACTCAATGAAAGTATTCCAAAATATGTAAAGCCAATATTAACTGAATTGAAAGGAAAACTAGATAACTCTACAATAGTAGTAGGAGACTTTAACAGAACACTTTCACGTAGGGACAGAACAACTAGAAAAAACTCAATATAGATACATAACCCAACAATACAATCAACCACCTTGTCCCATAGAAATATACAGAGCACTCCAGTCAACAAAAGCACAATACACATTCTTTTCCAGTGCACATGGATCATTGTCCAGAATAGACCATATATTAGGATACAAAACAGGCCTCAAGAAATTAAAGAACATTGAAATACTACAAAGCATCCTCTTGGATCGCAATGCTATAAAATTAGAAATCAATAATAGGAAGATCAAGGAAAATTATCAAATATATGGAAACAATAATATACTGCACAAAAACTACTGGGTAATAGAAAAAATAAAGTACAACAAAAAAAATTCCTAGAAACAAATGAGAATGAAAATACAACTTACCCAAAACTTTGGGACACAGCAAAAGCAGTACTCAGAGGTCAATTTATAGCAATAAATGCACACATCAAAAAAGAGGAAAAAATCATAATCAACATTCTAACTCAACAACTCTGACAATTAGAAACAGAACAAAAAAACCTACAGTATCCAGAAGTAAGGAAATAAAAAAAGATCAAAGCAGAAATAAATGAAGCAGAAACAAACAAACAAAAAAAAAAAAAATTAAGAAAAAATCAACAAAACAAGAAGCTAGTTCTTTGAAAAGATTAACAAATTAACAAACCACTGGAAAATTTTACAAAGGAAAAGAAAGAGAAGATGCAAATAACATGAATGATAAATGAAAAGGGTGACATCACAACAGAAACAATTGAAATAAAATTTGTGAATTTGCACCCAAAGCACAATAATGTTTTTCTTTTTAAATGGTGAAATAAATAAATAAATAATCTTAGAAACAAATTAAATGAAAACACAGAATACCAAAACCTTTGGGACACAGAGAAAGTAATATTCAGAGATCCAATTTATAGCAAGAAATACACACATCAAAAAAGAAGAAATAACTAAAATCAGTGCCTTAATCCAACAACTTTAACAATTAGAAAAAGAGAAAAAAAAAAAAAAAAGACTACAGTCTCCAGAATAAGGAAATAATAAAGATCATAGCAGAAATAAAAGAAGTATAAAATAAAACAAACAAACAAAAACAACAGAAAAAGTGAAAAATACTAGAAGCTAGCTCTTGGAAAGATTAACCAAAGTGATAAACTATTGGCCAATTTAACTATGGAAAAGAAAGAGAAGAGACAAATAAAATCAATAATAAATGAAGTAGGTTACATCACAACAACGAACCAAAATAAAAAAGATAGTAACAGAATGCTATGAATAACTGTACTACAATAAATTTAAAAACCTAGAAGAAATGAGCAAACTTCTAGAAACACAAGATCTACCTAAACTAGCACAGCTGAGATAGAAAATTTGATCAAATCCATAACAAAGGAGGAGATTGAAAAGGACATTAAAAAAAAAAAAAAAAAAAAAACCCAAAACTCCCCACAAACAAAACAAAACAAAAATTCCTGGCCCAGATCACTTCACGAGAGAATTTTATCAAGTGTTCAGAGAAGAGGTGAGACCTATCCTATGCAAGCTTTTCCAGAACATAGAAAAGGATGACATTCTCCCAAATTCATTCTATGAAGCAAGCATAACCCCAATATCAAAATCAGTTGAAGACACCACTAGAAAGGAAGATTACAGACCAATATCCCCCATGAATATATATGAAAAATTTTTCAGCAAAATCCTAGCCAATAGAATGTAATAATATATCAATAATAATAATGATAATGCATCTCAACCAAGTGGGAACCATAACAGAATTACAAGGATGGTTCAATATTAGAAAAACAATCAACATAACCCATCACATAAATACAACAAAGTAAAAGTACTACATGATCATATTATCAATCATAAAAGGAATTTGATAAATCTAATCCCCATTCCTACTAAAAACTCTAAGCAAAACAGGAATAGGAGAGAAATTCTCAACATAATAAAGGGCATATATGCAAAATCAACAGCCAACATTGTTCCATGGAGAGACTGAAAACAGTCCGTTGTGAATAGGAACCAGACAAGAATGCCCTTTATCTTCACTTATATTCAACTTATATTGGAAGTCATAGACAGTGCAATACGGCAAGAAACAGAAATAAAAAACATCCAAATTGGCAAAGAAGTAAAATACCCCTATTTGCAGATGACATGATCCTATACATAGAAAGACCAAGAGATTCAGTAAAAAAAAAAAAAAAAAACTACTGGAATCAGTTGAAAGATTCAGCAAAATGACGATACAAGATCAGCATACTAAAATCAGTTGGATTCCTCTACATCAATAAAGAGATCTGAAAAGGAAATAGGGGAGATACCATTACAATAGCTACCAAAAATATGAAATATTTGAGAATAAATCTTGCCAGGGACACAAAAGACCTATACAAGGAAAACTACGAAACACTACTACAGGAAATTACAAGAGACTTACATAAATGGAAGAATGTGCCATGCTAATAGAAAGGAGACTGAACATTGTGAAAATGTCAACACTACCCAAAACAATTTATAGATCCAGTGCAATCGTAATTCAAATTCTATCAATATTATTTAAGGACATGAAAAGACCAATCACTAATTTTATATGGAAAGGAAAGAGAGGTCAAATAAACAAAGCACTAGAGAAGAAGAAGAAGAAGAAGAAAAAGGAGATCTCAAACTCCTCAATCTCAAAACCTACTATATAGCCACAGTAGTCAAAAGCAGCCTGTACTGGTACAGCAGTAGATATATTTCACCTCCTAAAGAGGTGAAACACATAGACCAATGGAGCAGAATTTTGAAGCCAGAAATCAATCCATCCACTTACCATTGACAAAAGGCCAAAACCCATTCAGTGGGGAAGAGATACTCTCTTTAAGAAATGATACTGGAAAACTGGATACACATTTGCAGAAAAAATGAAAAAAGAAATCCAAACCTCACACCACACACAAAAACAAATTCAATAAGTGCAACGACTTAAATGTAAAACCCAAAACTATAAATTTCATTAAAGATAAAATAGGGGGACACTTAGATACTATAATTTGTAACATAAATACTGTCAAACATATCCTAAAATGCACAAACAGCAGAAGAAATATGAGATAATTGTGAAGTTCTAGAAATTTTGTTATGCACATAAGAAGACTTCTCAAAAATAATAAAATGATAACTTACAAATTGGGAAAACATATTTGGCAATGACACGTCCAACCAGAGCAAGGACTTATTTCTAAAATTTCAGAAAACTTCAACACATCAACATCAAAAAGGCAAACAATCTAATTCAAAAAAGGATAAAGGATGTGAACAGATACTTCACCAAAGAAGATATTCAAGCAGCCAACAAACACATGAAGAAATGCTCACAATCATTAACCATTGTTGTTGTTTTTACATGCTGTGGAGTCATTTCCAACTCATAGCGACCCCATGCACAGCAGAACGAAACACTGTCCAATCCCACGCCAGCTCCATGATCCCTGCTATACTTGAACCCATTGTCGCAGACACAGTGTCAATCCATCTCGTTGAAGGACTCCCCCTCTTTTGTCGATCCTCCACTCTACCAAGCATGACATCCTTCTCCAGGGAATGGTCACTTCTGACAACATGATCAAAATAAATGAGACGAAGTTTAGCCGTTCTCGCTTCCAAGGAGCATTTTGGGTGCACTTCCTCCAGGAAAGATCTGTTAGTTCTTTTAGCAGTCCATGGTACTTTCAGCATTCTTCGCCAGCACCACAACTCAAAAGCATCAACTCTTCTTCGGCCTCCCTTATTCATTGTCCAGCTCTCACATGCATACGAGGCAATGGGAAATAAGGCTTGTGTCAGGCACACCTTAGTCCTCAAGGAACATCCTTGCTCCTCAGCACTTGAAACAGTTCCTTTGTGGTTGATCTTCCCAATGCTGCACGTTGTCTAATGTCCTGACTGCTGCTTCCATTAGCATCAGCTGTAGAACCAAGCAACGTAAATTCTTTGACAACCTCAATCTTCTCTCCATTTATTGTGATACTGCTTATTGGTCCAGTTGTGAGGATTTTTGTTTTCTTTATATTGAGATGTAATCCATACTGCAAACTGTATTCTTCAACCCTCATCAGTAAGGACCTCAAGTCATCCTCACTTTCAACAAGCAAAGTTGTATCATCTGCTTATCTCAGGTTGTTGATGATTCTTCCTCCAATTTTGATGCCACATTTTTCTTCATATAGTCCAGCTTCTCGGATTATTTGCTCAGCATATAGATTGAATAAGTGTGGGGAAAGGATACAACCCTGACGCACTCCCTTCTTGATTTTAAACCATGTAGTGTCCCCTTGTTCTGTTTGAACGACAGCCTCCTGGTCAAGGTACAGGTTCCTCATGAGCACAATCAAGTGTTCAGGAATTCCCATTCTTCTCAATGTTAACCATTAGAGAGATTCAAATCAAAACAACAATGAGATATCCTACTCCAGCAATAATAGCAAAATTAAAGAAGTAAGAAAACAACAAATGCTGCTGAGGTTGCCAAGAAATTGGACCATACCTACACTGCTGGTGGGACTGTAAAATAGTAAAACCGCTGTCAAAAACATGGTGAGTCATTAAAAATTTGGGAGTAGAAATATCTCTTGATCCAACAATCCTCCTCCTAGGAATGTATCCTAAAAAGGTGAAATGCAGGACACAAAATGGATATGGATACCCATGTTCATTGCAGTACTATTCACAATAGCAGAGTTGGAAACAACCTAAGTGCCAATCAACAGATGAAAAGATAACCAAACTATGATACATAAACAAAAAGGAATTCTATGCAACATTAAAGAATAATGAAGACTTTAAAATTAGTGATTTGGTTTCCATGTCTTTAAAGAAGGTGGGTGTAATCTTGATTGAGATTGCATTGAATCCATAGATTGCTTTGGGTAATTATGACATTTTCACAATGTTTAGTCTTCCTATTCATGAGCATGGTATGTTCTTCCATTTATGTAGATTTCTTATAATTTCTTGGAATACTGTTTTGTTGTATACTTTGTTTAGGTCTTTTGTTTTCCTGGTAATATTTATTCCTAAGTGTTTTATTTTTTGGTAGCTACTTCCATAGTGATACTGCCTCGGAAATCCGAGGAGGTGTCGCTATGAGTTGGGTCCGACTCCATGGCACGTTAACAGCAAGAACAACGTTGTAAATGGTATTGATTTCCTTATTTCTTTTTCAGAGACTTCTTTTTTAGTGTAGAGGAATCCAACCAATTTTTTATGTTGATCTTGTATCCTGCCACTATGCTAAGTCTTTCAGTAAGTTCCAGTAGTTTTATTGATGAATCTCTTGGGTTTTCTGTGTATAGGATCATATCATCTGCAAATAGGGATACTTTTACTTCTTCCTTGCCAATTTGGATGCCTTTGATTTATTTCCCTTTCTTGCCTTGTAGCTTTGGCCAGGACTTTCAATACAAGGTTGAATACAAGTATAGTTAGAGGGCTTTCTTGTCTGATTCCTGTTCACAAGGGAAATGGTTTCAGTCTCTCTTCATTGAGAATGATGTTGGCTATTTGTTTTGCACATATGCTCTTTATTATGTTGAGGAATTGCCCTTCCATTCCTATTTTTCTGAGAGTTTTACCAAGAATGCGTGTTGAATATTATCAAACACCTTTTACACATTCATTGATATGATCATGTGATTATTTTCCTTTTTTTTTTTTTTTTTTTTTTACTTACGTGATAGATTGTGTTGATTGTTTTTGTAATGTTCAAGCATCCTTCCATACCTGATATTAATCCCACTTGGTCATGATATATTATTTCTTTGATATGTTGTTGATATCTATTGGCTAGGATTTTGTTGAAGACTTTTGCATCTATATTCATGAGGGATATGGATCAGTAACTATCCTTTCTAACTGGTTTTGGTATCAGGTTTGTGCTTGTCTCATAAAATGAATTTGGGAGGATTTCATCCTCTTCTACATTCTGGGATAGTTTGAGCAGGTTTCAGCTCTTCTCTGAATGATTGGTAGAATTCTCCAGTGAAATCATCAGAGCTAGAAATTTTTTTGTTGTTGGTAATTTTTATGACCTCTCCAATTTTCTTTATTAATTAATGTTGTTATGGGTCTGTTCAAATTTTTTCTTCAGTCTGTGTTAGTATAGGTAAGTAGTGTGTTTCTAGAAATCTGTCCATTTCTTCTAGGTTTTGAAATTTGTTGGAGTACAGTTCTTAATAAACCAAACCAAACCAAACTCACTGTCTTCTAGTCAACTTGACTCATAGCAATTCCTCCTTGGGTTTTTGAGGCAGTATCTCTATGGAAGTAAATTGGCCAATCTTCCTTCCAAGGAGTGGCCAGTGGATTTGAACCACCAGCCTTCTAGTTAGCAGTCAAATGCCTTAGCCACCACACCACCAGAGCTCCCAGTTCTTCATACTGTTGATGTTATTTGCCATTGAGTCAGACCCGACTCATAGCAACCCCTCCTTGGGTTTCTCGAGGGATTATCACTTCGGAAGTAGATTGCCCAATCTTCCTTCCGAGGAGTGGCTGGTGGGTTTGAACCACCAGCCTTCTGGTTAGCAGTCAAGTGCCTTAGGTACTATGTACCAG
>NW_006921807.1:3043474-3080794 GCF_000298275.1 Orycteropus afer afer | reverse complement strand
TTTGGTCTTCCTAGTGTTGATTTCTAATTTTATAGCATTGTGATCTGAGAAGATGCTTTGCAGTATTTCAAAGTTTTTCAAATTTATTGAGGCTTACTTTATGGCCTAACATATGGTCTATACTGAAAAATGTTCCACATGCCCTGGAAAAGAATGTATATTGTGCTGTTGTTGTGTGAGGTGCTCTGTAGATGTCTAGAAGATCAGTTTCATTGATTGAATTGTTTAGTTCTTCTGCATCTTTGATGAGTTTCTTTCCAACTGTTTTGTCTTTTATTGAAAGTGGTTTATTAAAATCTCATACTATTAGTGTGGAGTCATCTACTTGTCTTTTCAATTCCGTTAAAGTCTGCTTTATGTATTTTGGGGCTCTGTCACTGGGTGTGTAGATATTTATCATGGTTATGTTCTCTTGTTCAATTGAAACTTTAATCATTATATAATGTCTCTCCTTGATTCTTATGGTCATTTTTGTCTTAACATCTATTTTGTCAGAAATTAATATCAACACTCCTGGTCTGTTTGGATTGTCATTTGCTCAATATATCTTTTTCCAACCCTTGATTTTTAGTCTATTTTTGTATTTTCCTCTAAGGTGTGTCTCTTGTAGACAGCATATTAATGGATTATGTTTTTTATCCAGTCAGCAACTCTCCATCTCTTGAATGGTGCATATAATCCATTTACATTCAGTGTAACTATAGACAAGTATGAATTTATTGATGTCTTTTTGTTATCTTTCTTTTTGTTTTTGCAGTGTTCCTGATTTCTTTGTTCCATGTAATTTTCTGGGCTGAGCTCATTTTGTTTATGAACCATGTTATCATCTCCTTCATAGCTATTGTTTTAGTATTTGCTAAATATTTGTGCTCATTCATCATCTTTCTTATTTTGATGTGAAGTTTTATTTATTTTTTGAGGTTACACTATGATTTAAAATTTTCTTCCCAAGTTTGTAACAGTATGTTCTGTCTCTCAATTATCTTGATTTCCTCACCATCTAGAAGTTTTATTTATCCCCTCTCTTTTATTTGTAGTTGTCCTCATTTACCAATTGCAATCTCTGGTTCCCTGTTTAGAGTCTTAGAAACTAATTTTATTTTGAATATTTATAAAATGGAGTTAGGTTCTGGGTTATGTCACCAAGGGTGTTAATCATTTGTTGTTGTTTGCTGTCTTTGGTTCTCTGTCCAAAGGACTCCCTTTACATCTTTTATAAGGTTGGTCTGTTTTTAACAAATTTCCTTAATTTTTGCACATCTGGAAATCTCCTAATTTCATCATCATCATATTTGCAGCACAGTTTTGCTAGGTATATAATTCTTGGATGGATATGTTTTTCTTTCACAGTTTTATATGTCATCCCATCGTCTTCTTGCCTACATGGTTTCTGCCAAGAATCAGAGCTTAGTCTTATTGGTTGTCCTTTGTAGGTATATTTTAGTTTTTTCAGTCCAGCTGTCAGTATTCTTTCTTTGTCTTGGTTTTGGTGCATTTGATTATGATATGTCTTGGTGTTTTTCTTTTGGGGTCCATCTGTTTGGGGTTCATTGAACTCCTTGAATGGATATATTCTCATTTTTCATCATATTAGGGAAATTCTCTTCCAACATATCTTTGACAATTTTCTCTGTGGTTTTATTTGTCTCTTCCTGTTCTGGATTTCCAACTACTTGTAAGTTATTCTTCTTGATGGTATCCCACGTGAACCTCAATTTCTTCATTTTGTTTTGATCTGTTTTCTAGTTGATCTCTTAACAAAGTAATATTGAGGAACTTGTCTTCAATCTTACTCATTCTGTCTTCCATTGATTCAATTCTACTCCTATTCTCTTTCAATGTATTATTTATTTCTGAAATCTTAGTATTAATCTCCTGGATTTCTATTTGTTGTTTTTGTATTGTCTCTGTTTTTAGTTTGTGTATTGTTTATTTTGCCAATTTGTTCTTGTGTTTCCTAAATTTCTTTAGTTGTTTTTCTGTTTTTTCCTTAATTTTATCAGCATTTTCCTTGATCTTGTCCACCTCTTCCTTGATCTGTCTCTCAATGTGTTGAAGGTACCTAAATATAACTATTTTGAATTCCTTGTCAGTGAGTTCCAATGCTTATTTTTCCTCAGGGATGTTTTCTGGGTTTGTGTGCTTGTTCCTTGTTTGTTCTACTTTATCTTGCTTCTTTGTTTGGACTGGTATGGTCAATTATCTCCAAGATATTTCAATGTTTTTGTATTTATGTTTAATTTGTGCTTGTATTTTGTTTTAATTTGCCCATGATTTTTTTTTTTTTCTTTATTGGTTTTGCTATATCTATGTGAGGAGGGAACTGTGCTCCTTTATTTCCTAGTTGTTAGCACTTATACCCTCACCATCTTCCTCCTGGGGGATGTGACAGTGATTGAGAATGGGAGTGTGTGCACAGATCTCTATTACATGTTCATAAAGAGTATCTTAGGGTAGTTGAGCTGGCATCTGCCATGATCTGCTGTTGGTTAGTTTGTGCAAATGCAATTAGTGGCCTTCACTCAGAGGTTGCAGAAGGTGCATGTGTGGTTGGGTTGTGTGGGAATGTTATTGTCTCCCACTCAGTTAGACAAAAATAAAATAAATAAATAAATGAGTAAACCAATAAAAAATTTAAAACAAGAGGCCAAAAAATTCAAACCACATAAACCTACAGGAACAATCACAAAAAAAGGATAGTAAATGAGAAGAAAAAAATTTAAAATATATTTAAAAACTACAAAAGATAATGAGGAAAAATGAACAGTATCTATGGAAGTGGGAATCAGAGAAAAAAGCAAGAGTGAAAGTATAGTAAAGAAGAATGGGGAAACTACAAAAAGGAAAACAAGGTATGGAAAGAACTGAAAGAAAGACAGAAGGAGGAAACCAGGGAAAAAGAAGTGTGGGGGGGAAGAACCAGAGAAGTGAAAGAGAAAAATAAATAATGAATAAAAAGGAAGAAAGGATGAAGATGAAAAGAATAATTTAAACACAAACAAATAAAAGCAAAGCTGTACAGGGCAGGGAAGGGCACCCATGTTGGTATAGGCAGGGGATGGCCACACCTCTGCTCATCAAGAGTGTGTGGAGTCAAAGAGTAGCAAGGGAAATATACCTTTCTAGTTGTCTGCCTCCAGTGTGGTTGCCTGTGGTGTCTTTGACAAGTGGAACCTATTCCTAGATGGCTGTCCCAGTCAGAATGCTACATGCATATATCCGAAATGACCATGCTAATTTCAAATATTCAAAATTTCTGCACTCTGAGGACAGCCAACAGTCCATAAGTCTGTTTGTCTCCTTCTTAGCTATTTCCCTTCTTGGTTATCAGGTTGAACATTGAAGTCTTTGCCCATGTTGTCCTTGGTGAGCTGAGCCAATTCTTATGTTGCTAACAGGACACACTTCCAAGTATTCAAAATGGCTGTGCTCTCAGGACAGCAGGCAGCCTGCAACTCTGTTTGTCTCCTTACTTACTGTTTTCTTTCAGGTTTTTCTACTAGTTTGTATTTAATCCACTTCTTTATCCTTAAGAACTCTGGTGGCATAGTGCCTAAGGCATTTGACTGCTAACCAGAAGGCTGGCAGTTCAAACCCACCAGCCACTCCTTGGAAGGAAGGTTGGGCAATGCACTTCCATAGTGATACTGCCTCAGAAACGTGAGGAGGGGTTGCTATGAGTTGGATTTGACTTGACAACAGTGCATTGCATTGCATTGTGTTGCATTTCTTTATCCTTGCCTTCAAAGCTCAGAGTTTCAGGGTCATCTTCTTTATTGGTTTCAATTGGTTTCTCATTGCTTTGTTGCAGAGGGCCTGTGTAGCTTGTCTGCCTATTCTGCCATCTTACTGAAACTCAAAGACCTCCAAGGAGAAACAATTGAAGCAGAAACAAGTTGATCAGATCCTTTCTAGAAAACAAAGTTTTAATGGTATTTTAAAATGTTTTTAAAATTATTTTAGCAGACGTGTTCTTTGTAAACTAGATTATGTTGTAATTTTTTCCCTATAATTTTAGGAGTGTTCTTATGAAATAGGGCTTATTCCTATTTCAAATCTATCTTGTGATCCTAAGAAATGAAAAAAAAAGTGCCTGAAATATGTTTATTTAAGATATAGGATTATTATTATTATTTTTATTTTAGCTGGCAATATATTGCTGCACAGAGTATAATTTTTATTCAATATCACTATAACACTGAAAAGTTTTGTTGAGTATCATACTCAGAGAAGAAAAAATTCATAGAAGCAGAAAAATCTTATTCTCTTCACCTTCAAGCAGCCTCTTGTATGTGACAATTTCATTATCAAAAATCTTCTAATATTCAGGAGCACTTGGTATTCACAAAGGTGAGAAGCCTTTCTTCCTTCATGTTCTGAATGTTACTCTGCACATGGCCAATGGAGTCTTGGCAATTAGTGGTTTCAACAGCAATGTTTTCTTCCATTTCATGCATCTCACACTCTAGAGATTCATGAGTTCCTTTAAGGGCATACACTTTGAAGATGAGGGGACTGGACCTTTCATCAGTACTTTTTTGAGTCTTACTTCACTTGAAATGGGACATTATTGTTTTGGTTAGCAGCCTTGGAGAGATTAGAGAACTTGGATTTGTACCTTTCTTCAGCTTCTGAAGGTTCTTGGCAGCCACACTTTCATACTACTGATGTGTATCACTCAGGGTGGCAATGAGGTCAGACTTGGAAATGACCACACAGATTTAGATATGTTGTTCTTGAAACTATACCTGCAGCTCCTGGATTTCCTTATTATGAAGTTTCTTCAAAAAAACAATCTCTTCTTGCAAGGATTCCATTTTACCTTCAAGGTCTAAACATACCAAAGAATGTTGTTGTCAGCAGCCTGTATGAAGAATTGCAAAGAGCTCTTGGTTTCCTCTCCCTTCCTACAACTTTTCCCAGAATTCCATGATGTCCTCAACCAGAGTGTCTCTCTCTGTTTCCAGTGGCATTTATTTTCAGGAGTTAGTACCATCTCTTGGAGATTCTGCATCTCCTCCTTATAGAGGTTCTCCAAGAGAAATTTTCACTGGCCCTTGAGCTACTCTAGCTCAGCTAGCAGGAGCTTCTTTTCTGCTTGAAGAAGCACATCTTGAAGCTGCAGTTGCCAAAGCTGTCATTGAGCTCCTGCAGCTTCACTTTCTCTTTATGGCAGGTGTTCCTGAACTCCGGTGTTGATAGCATCTGCCAGCAGAAGCCCATGATACATCAGCAGCTGCCTGTTGGCATGATTCTCCACATGTGCATGGCTGAGAAATATGTTGCAGACATACTACTTGGGAGGACACAGAGGCTGCCAATACTGCTGGGGTCCAGAGCAATACTCAGGCTGTAAGTGCAGATGGATGTGGGCAAGGAGCTCTGGCTGGAACTGCACAGAGTCTTGGTGCTGGGGCTTCTGAACATACTGTCATAGAAAGACCAGGACAGAGACCAGTAGACATTGCTGCTAAGGGTGATGGTGAGCTAGATAGCTCTCAAGATGCAGACCAGCCAGGAAATACTAATGAAAGTTCCAGGATGGGAATAACTGGTTAGAAACAAGATCATTACATGAAGATTGGGCTGAGAATTGCTTTGAGAACAGAAAGGCTGAATCGGGTGGAGAGGTGTTTATGAGGACAGAAGGCACAACTGTGCTAGAAAAGAGGAATGAATTCCAGGTACATAACCAACCATGCCACTATAGTAGCTGTGCTTTCTTTCTAAGATAATATATCTTTGATCTCCAGTGCTGCTATTTTGCTGCCTGACTGCCTAAATATTGTTATTCCTCTGGGTTCTGCTTGTCTCTAGCTTTTTAAACTAGTGGTTCACTCCCCATTGTTTCTCACGTTCCATCTTGGTTGTTGACTATTTTCCATACCCAGATAACAGTTGTCTCCAACTGAAATAATGCATGGTATTTCTTTGACTCCTGTATTTTAGGTGGTCACTTGAAAATACTGTTGATCTATTGTATCTTGTCTGATTTTTTTTTTTCCATAGAAACTTTTGTTCTCAATATTATTGGAGCAATTTTCATTGCTTTTGTGCTATAGTGGTTACTTATATTGTTGCAGTACAATTTCTATCTAATAGCATTGTACCAATTTTCAGCTACAAAAAGAATAATTTCTTTTGTTTGTGTTTTAGATTTAGAGCTACAAAATTCACTCCTGGTTATTCTAGTGCAACTTAATGTGCTTAAATGATCAATATAACATTACAGTGTCTGGAAACCTATAGAAGTTTTAGGAAACATGGGCTTTTGGTTTCAAATGTGCTGGATTCCAGTTTTCTATTTTTATTATTATTATTATTTTTTAAGTAGTCACTGGTGAAACTGCTAATGGCTGAGAGCCAAAGCTTTGTCACATGGATTGACTTCTTGACTAGCCTTCCTCTAATAGTCTTTACCAAGTGTAATGACTTTCAAATGATTTGTTAGAAAAAGATGCTTATCTGTTATCTAAGAGGAACAGACAGAAAAACTACATATTATTATGTTAAAATGATTTGACAGCATGACCAATGTAAATTTTCCAGAATGGGACCAGATATTTCTTAAATCAGTAGTTTATTTGGAGGATCGTCCGGTAAGACTGCTCTGCCTTAAAATTGTTTACATTTTGTCCTTTTTCCATAAATTTCATTTCTAGTACTCTGCCCTAAGAAAATAAACAAATATAGAATAAAAATTTTATGCATAAATATACTACTCAAAATAATTATTATAGTCATTAGAAATAGTCTACATTTCCATCAGTAAAGACTATATAGATAAAATGGATTAATATACTAATTTTAAACTTATGTTTATGAAAAAAATAAGCATAAGGAGAAAATACTTGTTGCATTGTTACATGAATAAAAAAGAATATTGCAAAAATGTAGACTATGAGTAACAAATGTTAATTTTTTTTTCTAAAGAGTTTTATGAATAAGGAAATTTTTGTTGTTGTATTATGAAAAGAAAAAAATCAAAATTTCATGAGAAAATTCACCCAGGTTTGTTGGCTTCAGAATATTAGTTGGCTCTGGTGGCATAGTGCCTAGGCCATTTGACTGATAACCAGAAGGCTGGTGGTTCAAGCCCACCAACCACTGCTCAGAAGGAAGATTGAGTAATCTACTTCTGTAGTGATACTGACTTGGAAATCCAAAGAGGGGTCACTATGAGTTGGATCCAACTTGACGGCAGTGAGTTTTTTGAGTATGGAATTTAAAGGCACTGTGACACCTCCATTACATCTGTCAGTATTTCTGATTATTAATTTAGGGTATGGGGCAATGGAAGCAGCAGTCAAGACATCAGACAACAAATTGCATTGGGCAAACTTGTTGCAAAAGATCTCTTTCAGGTGCTGAAGAGCAAAGATATCCCCTTGAATACTAACATGTGCCTAACCCAAATCATGGTATTTTCAATTGCCTAATATGCATGTGAGAGCTAAATAATGAATAAAGAAGACTGAAGAAGCATTGATGCTTTTGAGTTGTGGTGTTGGCAAAGAATGCTGAAAGTACCATGAAGTGATAAAAGAACCAAAAAAATCTGTCCTGGAAGAAATGCTGCTGGATTGCTTCTTGGATGTGAGAATGGACAGACTTCGTCTTACATACTTTGGTCATATTGTCAGAAGGGACCATTCTCTGGAGAAGGATGTCATGCTTGGTAAAGTGGAAGATCAATGAAAGAGGAGAAGACCCTCAGCAAGATGGATTGACATGGTGGCTGCAGCGATGGACTCAGGTATAGTAGGGATCGTGAGGCTGGAACAGCACTGGGGAGTGATTTGTTCTGTTGTACATAAGGTTGCTAAGTCAGAGACAATTCCACGGCACATAATAACATAGAGCAAGAGGAACAAAGAGAGACCTGAGAGAAGGGAGTAGACTTGCTTCTCCTGACTGCCTTTGCTAAAGTGTCCTATCTCAGTTGAATTCTTCTGTGCAGGCTAGGACTTTTGCACACCACGGTTTGCCCCTCTATTGCACTCTTAATTCCTTCATTCTTCAAACCATCAGCAATACAAGATTGTTTGTGAGATAAGTATTTATTACTGAAAACTTGAAGAAAGTAGATGATACAAATACAGCAAAAATAATTTTGAATATTTTACAGTTTTTTTCTAAAATTCTCTAGGTAGTTTTTGACATGGGGATTCAAAACACTTATTTAAAAATAAGTAAATAAATAAATAAAGGCATGCCTTGAACTTTTCTATTTGACTAAATCTCTCCCGGTTCCTTTGCCTTTATCTCCCTAGCTTACTCTTCATACAGTTCTTCATATTCATCTCTTATACAAAGTTATTTAGCAATCTCTTCATGTAGACCTTGATCATAAGTTCCAGGACAATGGGTCTCATTGTCACAAGCACATATTTTCATTAAGTTGTGTTTCCATACAAAGGTGATTGGTTCAACAGAATCTACCTTGTCTGTTCCATCATATGAGTTCTGCTTCCTATAGTTTTATTTTCAACTACTATCTCTAGAGAAAATATATACACTGAGAAAATAACTAATAAAAATATGAATGAAGACAGCATATTTCTAGACATGTGACATAATAGATACAGTTTTTGTTTGTTTGTTTGTTTAGATTTATCTGCAACTTCATAATTTTCAAAGATGACCATATGTAACTGTGGTGGTTATATTTGTGAGTCAACTTGGCTGGGCCTGGTTGAGTGGCTGGGCAGCTGGTGGTAGTTATTCCCCATGATGAGACTGGCAATCAAGTCCTTGGTGGGATCTACCACAAGCAGCTGAATAGCTGTCTTTGGGATGTGGTCTGCTTCCTGTATATAAGGAGAAGCCTTGGGAATGGCCTCTAGCATATGGCACGCTTGGACCCTGAATGTAGCTATGTCGTTGCTCAGCAGCCTGCCATGCTCTGCCGATCTTGGGACTTACAGTGGACTTGAATTAATGGCCTGCTGTGTGGTTTGGTAACATTGGGACTGTGCCATTTTATTTGTTGACCTTGGGTTTGTTAGCCTCAGCATCCAGTAGCTGCCTGAGTGAAGAGATGCCTCTAGCTTCAGTGGGCCAGGAGCAAGAGGCAGAGCTGAAGCCCAAGGTTGAGGAGCTTTCACACAGCCCCTAGAGCCTGGCACTTTGAACTTGGACTTAAAGTCTCCAAATTGTAAGAGAATAAACTCCTGTTTGTGAAGGCCATCTCATTTGTGGTATATTCTTGTCAGAGTAGCACTAGGTAACCAGAACAGTGACCTTAAATAGAACATGGAAATTGAGAGTATCTTTAGAATGAGAAAGACCAGGTTTGAATTTCATTTTTACCTTTCATTATAGCTTTATGATCTAAAATAATATACCTGGCTACTCTCAGACTCAGTTTCCTCAGACATAAAATATCCACCTACCAAAATTTCCTGAAGATTGGAAATAACAAATATAAAGTAGCTGGTAAATTGACACACAAATTAAATAATAGATCATTTATTTGTTCAACAAATATTTATTTGTCCCTGTCATGCAATTACTCTTCTGTAGGCAAGGGATACCGATAGTTAACAAACAAGCTCCTGACGAAAATGTACATGTACAGTCTGCATGACACAATCCAAAGAAACAAACTCATTGCTGTCAAGTTGTATCCAACTCATAACAACCCCTCCTTGGGTTTCTGAGGCAGTATTTCTATGGAAGTAGTTTGCCCGGTCTTTCTTTCAAGGAGTGGCTGAGTGGTTTGAACTGCCAGCCTTTTGGTTAGCAGTCAAATGTCTTTGACACTATGCCACCAGAACTCTCACAGTCAGCATGGTAATATAATTTTTGTTTCCTGCAAGTAAGTGAAAGGTTACTATAAATAGGGTTATGATGTGCTGTTCTTTTATTATTTCAACTAGTAATTATCAATAGACATTACATTTTGTATACTAGTCACTCTACTAGAGGGTTAAAATACAATGATGAAAACATACTTCCTATTATCTAGGGACTTAATAGAAAGGGAGATAAAATGTAAGAAATAATTACAATGTATGATCTGTTAGAACCAGTTATAATATGAATATATAAAGTCCTGCCATAACATGTTATGTAAAAATGGGTTATTGTTAATGGTTAATATGGACAAATATTATGTCAAGAAATAAAATTCCAGGTAGACAGATAGCATGAGAAATTGACAACAAAGATAGCAGGAAATTTGCATAGTATGTTATACTTTTATTTATAGTTTTACATATATGCACACATATATACATACACATAAACACACATATACACGTTTATATACGTGTACACAGAGATATAGTTATGTATACACATATACATATGAGTATATATATATGTATATATATATGTGTGTGTGTGTGTGTGTATACACATATACATATACATATACATATACATATACATATACATATACATGTATATAGTTGTTGCTAAGTGTCCTCCAGTCAGGTTCCACTCATAATGACCCTATTATGTACAATAGAACAAAACACTGCCTGGTCCTGCTCCAGACTCAAAATTCTTGTTATGCTTGAGAGCATCGTAGCAGCCACTGTGTCAATGTATCTCTTTGAGAGTCTTCTCCTTTGTCACTAAACCTCTACTTTACCAAGCATGATATCCTTCTCCAAGAACTGGTCCCTTACAACAACATGACCAAAGTAGGTGAGACAAGGTCTGACTATTCTTGCATAAAAGGAGCATTCCACCTGAATTTCTTCCAGGACAGATGTGTTCCTTCTTCCAGCAGTTCATAGTATTTCATTATTCTTTGAATACAAAACAATTCAAAGACATTAACTCTTCTTTGGTCTTCTTTATTCATTGTTCAGCTTTCACATGAATGAATATAAGGCAATTGAAAATACCATGGCTTAAGTTAGGTGCATCTTAGTCTACATAGTTATATCTTTACTCTTTAACAATTTAAAGAGGTCTTTTGCAGCAGATTTGCCCAGTGCAAGAAGGTGCCTGATTTCTTGACTGCTACTTCCATGGATGTTGATTGTGGATACAAGTAAAATGAAATATTTGACAACTTCAGTCTTTTCTCCATTTACTGTAATATTGCTCAGTCCAGTTGTGAGGATTTTTGTTTTCTTTATGTTAAGGTTTAATCCATATTGAAGTCTGTAGTCTTTGATCTTCAACCATAAGTGCTTCGAGTCATCTTCACTTTCAGCAAGCAAGCTTGTGTCATCTGTATATTGCAAATTGTTAATGACTCTTCATATAATTCTGATGCCTCATTCTTCTTCATATAGTCCATCTTCTCACATTATTTGCTCAGCATATGTATTGGATAAGTATGATCAGGATAAAACTGATGCACACCCTTCTTGATTTTAAACTATTCCATACTCCTTAGCTCTGCTCAAATGATGGCCTCTTAGGCTATGTACATGTTCCTCGGAGCACAACTAAGTGTTCTGGCATTCATATTCTTTGTGACGTTATCCATGACTTCTTACAATCCAGACAGTTGAATGCCTTTGCATACTCAGTGAAACATAGGTAGGCATCTTTTGGTATTCTTTGCTTTCACCTAAGATCGACCTGACATCAGCTTTGATATGCCTCATTCTACACCCCCTTCTGAATCCTGCTTGAATTTCTGAAATTTCCTTGTCAATAGACTTCTGCAACCATTTTTCAGTTATCTTCAAATTTTACTGTGTGTGATATTAATGATTTTGTTCAATAATACCCACATTCTGTTGAATCACCTTTCTTGGAATGAGCACAAATATTGATCTTTTCCAGTCAATTGGCCAGGTAGCTGTCTTCCTAGCTTACTGGAATAAATGATTAAGCACCTCCAATGCTACATTCATTTGTTGAAACATCTCAGTAAGTATTCCATCAATAACTGGAACCTTGATTTTTGCCAATTCCTTCAGTATGGCTTAGACTTCTTTCAATACCATTGGTCCTTGAACATATGCTACCTTCTGAAATGGTTGAATGTCCACCAATTCTTTTTCATATAATGACTCTGTGTATTCCTTCCATCTTTTTTTGATTCTTCCAAATAATTCAATATTATGCCCATAGAACCCTATCATATTGTAATTGAGGACTGAAATATTTCTTCAGTTCTTTCGGCTTGAGAAATGCTGAGTGTGCTCTTCCCTGTTGATTTTCTAATTCCAGGTCTTCACACATTTCATTATGATATTTTATTTTGTCTTCTCAAGCTGCTCTTCAAAATCGTCTATTCATTTATTTTATTTCATCATTTCTTCCATTTGCTTTAGTTGCTCTACATTCAAAAACAAGTTTCAGAGTCTCTTCTGAAATCCATTTATCTCTTTTCTTCCTTTCCTGTCTTTTAGGTGACTGTATGCTTTCTTTATGTATGATGTTGTTGAGGTCATCCCACAATTCATCTTGTCTGCCACCATTGGTGTTCAATACATCAAATATATTCTTCAGATTGTCTAAAAATTCAGGTGGGATATAATCAAGGTCTCATTTTGGTCTAATGGACTTGTTTAACTTTTTCCAGCTTCATATTGGACTTGCCTATGAACTATTAATGTTGATTCCAGAGACAGTCTCTACCCTTGTTTTGAATTATAATATTGTGCTTTTCATTTGCTTCTTTACACAGAAGTGTCGTTGTTGTTTTGTTACGTACTGCTGAGTTGGCCCTGACTCATAGAGACCCATCCTTGGGTTTCTGAGATAGTATCACTGTGGAAGTAGATTGCCCAACCTTCCTTCCGAGAAGTGGCTAGTGGGTTTGAACTGCCAGCCAAGTAGTCAGTTTGATTCCTGTGTATTCCATCTGGCTTGTTTCACACATATAACTAGTTTATGTTGTTAGAAAAAAGTATTTGCAATGAATATGTCATTGGTCTTGCAAAATTCTATCATGCGATCTGGTGTCATTTCTATCACAAAGACCATGTTTTCCAACTACTGATGCCTCTTTGCTTCCAACTTTCAAATGTCAATCACCAGTAATTATCTATTTTGATTGCATGTTTAGTCAATTTTAGACTGCAGAATGTCATAAAAATCTTAAATTTTGTCATGTTTGTCTTTAGTGGTTAGTGAGTAAATTTGAATAATAGTAGTAGTGACTGGTCTTCCTTCTGGGCATATGGATATTATCCTACCATTGACAACATTGTACTTCATGGTAGATCTTGTAATGTACTTTTTGACAATGAACTTAACACCATCCTGCTTCAATTTCTTACTGCTAGCATAGTAAATCATATGATTGTCTGATTCAAAAAGGTCAATACCAGTCCATTTCAACTCATATCAATCTTTATCCCTTCCATTTCATTTTTGCCAACTTCCAGTTTTCCTAGATTCATACTTCATACATTGCACATTCTAATTATTAATGAATGTTTGTGGTTATTTCTTCCCATTTTGAATTGTGCCCCATCAGCAAATGAAGGTCCCAAAATCTTTACTCCATATACATTAGTGAGGTCAACTCTATTTTGAGGAGGCAGCTCTTCCCCAGTGGTTGAGTGCCTCTAACCAGAGGGCCTCATCTTCTGGCACTATCAGACAATGTTTCCAGACTCTTCATAAAGTTTTACAGTAATATATCAGACAAAGTTTCACTGCTATTCATAAGGTTTTAGTCGTCAGTTTTTTTCAGAAATGGATGGCCTCATCCTTCTTCCCAATCTGTCTTAATCTGGAAGCTATGCTGAAATTTGTCTACCATGAGTGACCATTCTGGTAATTGAAATATCAGTGGCATAGTTTCCAGCCTAATAGCAACACACAAGCCATCACAGTATGACAAACTGACAGAAGAGTATTGCATATATGTCATTGTTGTTGTTATGTACCGTCGAGACGGACCCAACTCCTTTCATTTCTGAGGCGGTATCACTGTGGAAGTAGATTGCCCATCCTTCCTTCCAAGGAGTGGCTGGTGGGTTTGAACCACCAGCCTTCTGGTTAGCAGTCAAGTGCCTTAGGCACTATGCTACCAGAGTTCCTTATTGTATATGTTGTTGTTGTTGTTATGTGCCGTCGAGTCGGCCCCGACTCATAGCGACCCCTCCTTGGGTTTCCGAGGCAGTATCACTACGGAAGTAGGATTGCCCAACCTTCCTTCCGAGGAGTGGCTGGTGGGTTTGAACCACCAGCCTTCTGGTTAGCAGTCAAGTGCTTTTAGCCACTATGCTACCAGAGCTCCTCCTTATTGTATATATGTATACATAAAATAAATATTCATTCTTATTTGAGAATGGATAAATGATTCTTGACAGAGTTGTGGGAATTATATCTACCAATATACATAAGTTAACACCACCTGGTACAAAGGCTTGCTTGAGTGCAAGACTCATTGTAATAAGGAAGAACCATTAAAAGATATATGCTATTGAATCAGATCTACAGGACTGTGTACATTTCATAGGTCATATTTTGTTGTATGAATTGTTAGACTAGAACTGTATTATTATTGTAAGGTACTGTTTAGTCTATTCTAACTACTTGTGAGCCTGTGTACAGCAGAATGAAATACTAACCAATCTTGTGCCATCCTCACAAACATTGTTGCTATTTTTGAGCCCATTGTTGCTACCATTGTGTCAGTCTCATTGTGGGTTCAGACCATATTTGCTGGTTTTCTACTTTCTGTAGTGATACTGCCTTGAGCACCCAAGGAAGGGTTGCTATGAGTGAGATCCAACTTGACATCAGTGACCCTGATTTTTTTATTCTGCTTTACCAAGCGTGATGTCCATCTCCAGGAACTGGTTCCTCTGTGTAACATGTCCAAACTATGTGAGACAAAGTCTCAACATCTTAGTTTCTATTTAGTATTTTTCACCAACATCATATTTCAAAAGGATCAATTTTTCTTTGGTCTTCCTTATTCATTGTACAACATTCCCATGTGTAAGAGGCAATTAAAAATATTGTGACTTGGGACAGATGTACATTTTTTTTTGCTTTTCAACACTTTAAAGAGGTCTTTTGCAGCAGATTTGCCCAATGCAATACATATGTCATTTGTTTTCTTGACTTCTGATTCCATGGGTTTTGGTTGTAGATAAATGTAAAATGAAGTTTTTGACAACTTCAATATTTTCTTAATTTATTTTGATATTTCTTATTGGCCCAATTTTTTTGTTTATGTTGTGGCATAATACATACTGAAGGCTGTAGTCTTTAATCTTCATCAATTAGGTGCTTCAAGTTCTTGTCACTTTCAGCAAGCAAGGTTGTATCATGTGCTGAGGGGTCTTACTCAAATCCTGATACCATCTTCTTCATATAGTCCATCTTCTTGAATAATTTGCTCAGCATACAGATGAATAAGTGTGGTAGAAAGATACAACCCTGACTCACACATATTTCTTGATTTTAAACCATGCAGTATACCCTTGTTCTCTTTTGATGACTGCCTCTATTAGTGTGCAGGTTCTGCACAGTTAAATTTTCTGGAATTCTCATTCTTTTCAATGTTATTTATAATTTATTAAAATTCATGCAGTTGAATGCCTTTGCATAGTAAATAAAACACAGGTAAACGTCTTCTGCTAGTCTCTGCTTTAAGCCAAGCTGTTTCTAACATCAGTAAAGATGTATATCATTCCATGTATTCTTCTGAATCAAGCTTCAATTTCTGGAAGTTCTCTGTCAAAGTAGTCCTGAAACCATTTTTGACTTACCTTCAGCAAAATTTTACTTGCTTGTGATATTGATGATATTGTTATACGGTTTTCATGTTCTTTTGGATCACCTTTCTTTGGAATTGGCACAAATATGGGTTTCTTCAGTCAGTTGGCCAAGTAGCTGTTTTCCAAATTTCTTGGCATACATAGGTGATAGCTTCCAGCATTTCATTTGGTTGTTGAAACATCTCAATAAGTATTTCACTAACTCGTAGAACCTTGTTTTTCACCATTGCCTTCAGTGCAGCTTGGGTTTCTTTCCTCAGTATCATTGGTGCTTGATCATATGCTACCTCTTGAAATGGTTTAATATAAACCAATTGTTTTTGGTGATTTAACTCTATGTCAAATCATATGACAGTAGTGGGAACAGAAGGTTGTTAGTTGCTATTGAATTGATTCTGACTTATGGTGTATGTGCAGAGCATAACTGCTCCAGATGATTTTCAGAAGCCAATCACCTTTCAGAAGCAAATCACCAGGCCTATCTTCTGAGATGCCTCTGGGTGGGTTCTAACTACCAGCTTTTCAGCTATTAGTCAAGAGGGTAAATGTTTGTGCCACTTAGGACCCTGGCAATAGAATTATTTTCGAGTCAATTCTGACTCATAGTGACCTTGTAGGAAAGAGTGGAACTGACCCATAATGTTTCCAAAACTGTGCTTTTTAAAGAAACAAAATGCTGTTAACCACTGAGCCACCAGGGCTTCTTTTGGGCAGTAAAATAGAAGGAATAAAAGTAGCAGAACTTTTGAATTTAAAAGTAAAGAGGAGAATAAAGCCAACAAGTTTTCCAGCATGGATGATTGCTATTTTTCAAAAGAGTAAACTCAGGAGAAGTAGTTTTGGAAGGAAAGGCTTGTGTGCAATTCTTGAGTTAATTAACTGTTTTAATTAGATTTTTGGGTGTCTGTGCTATATTGGTAAGTTTTTGGACAAGATAAAAAAGGGAAAAAAGTGAATCATCTTAATAATGATAATTTTTCAAAGGTCAAGTTACAAGTTCAGTATTTTCTTAGAATCAAAAGCTATAGCTCAATTAAGGTCCTTTTATGTTTGTTATTTGCTTATATTTTAATCTATGAAAATAATATGTGATGAGAGTGTTGATGTTTTCTTTATTTTTATCATTTTGAAAATTATATGAGAAAATATATTTCTTTGAAAAATGCAAATGTTACACAAGAAATAATTATTTGGAATCAAACTAGTGATTTTTTCTCTTAACACCTATTACCAAGTGCAGATATTTTTATCAAATAAGTTATAAAAATAATAAATAATAATTTCACGTTCAACTATTTTACACAATCAAGAGCTATAGTTAAAATATATATTTTTAAAATATTTAATATATAAAACCAAACTCACTCTTGTCGAGTTGAATCCGACTCATAATGACCCCTCCTTGGGTTTCCGAGGCAGTATCTCTATGGAAGTAGATTTCCCAGTCCTCCTTCTGAGGAGTGGCTGGTGGGTTTGAACTGCAAGCCTTCTGGTTAACAATCAAATGTCTTAGGCACTATGCCACCAGAGCTCCCATTTAATATATACAGAGCTCAATTATAGTTTTGAGGAACTTTTTCATCTTACTCCTATAAAGGTCTGAGCTATCTGTGAACTTAATATTATTAATTGTAACTAACAGTATTATTTACTTAATTTTGCCAGTCTCTCCCAATGTATTGCCAAATATGAAGCCCTATTGAAAACCAACTAATAGCCAGTCAAATTAAGAAAGAGAATTAAGAGCAGAAATTATGTGAAGCAGTATAGAGAAAATAGGTATTCTTGAATGTGAGAAACTTTATTTTATTATCTTTCACTATGGAGCAAAATTTAGGGAATTATCAATGGTGTTAATGTAATGAATTTTGGCAAATATTTTCCCTTTTACTTCTGAGTAATTAAGAGGTAAGAAGTATGTAAGTGGTAAGAAATCGTATAGTAAAATACATGGGCTGGTCTTATTCTATTTGTTTACTATTTCTATTAATAATATTTCAATTTTCGTATGAGCACCTTCATAGACCTCTTAATTTGCACACACACACACATATATACACATATAGATACACACACACACACATATATATATATATATATGTATTTCAATGTTTGTCAGTAAAGGAAAACTATATTAAAGGAAATTATACAGCACAGGTATTGCATTAATCTAAAAATGCAAAGTGGTTCTTAAGTGTATTTAAAGATACTTTATGTACCTTTAAATATAACAATTTTGTAATTATGTGTATTATTTTAAAAAGCCTTGGTGACACAGTAGTTAAAGCTCTGAGCTGCTAACCAAAAGGTCACCTATTCTGACCCACCATCCACTCCTTAGAGAAAGACATTACAGTCTGCTTCCATAAAGATTTATAGCCTTGAAAACTCAGTGGGGCAGTTCTACTCTGTTCTGTCAGGTCTCTGTGAGTTGGAATCAACTTAATGGCAGATACAAGAATGATCCAAGTTGTTAGAATATTTTTGTATTTTTATAGGAAAAATAAATTCTAAAAAAGATAGAAATTGAATTCTGATCCAACAGGTTATCATTGTGGTACACTTTCTACCTTCTTTATTCCTAGCATATCTTTTTTGAACACTTTCTCTTCTTCCTGTGAAAGGCAAAGATATTGAAGGTCATCAGATTTTTTTTTTCATTTTCTACCTTGCCATTCTCTCCTTATAGATTGTCTTAAATTAACATGAAGTGTCCAATTGATTTCCATTTTTAGGAGTCAAACAATTGTAGTACATTTCCCTTTCACAATTTTTCAAGAAACATGTTCCTCAAGTGTGTTTGAACAAAACAACAATAAAAATATATTTTAACAGTGCGTTGACAAATAATATTATAATGGAAATTCTGAGAAAAACATGGCAACTTCTGATATACTTATTTAACAAACAAGTGTAGTGCTCACTGTGTGCTAGTCATATTCTAAATTCTTTATAGGTATTAAATCCTTTAAACAATTGTTTAGGGTAGGTGATAGTATTATCCCATGTTACAGGATAAATTGAAGCGGGGACATGTTAAGTAATTTTCTCAGTGTCATACAAGAAGTGTGTTGCCCTGCTAGGATTTGAGCAAAAGCAGTTTGAGCTCAGAATTCACACTCATAATGCCTACATTGTGCTGCCTATCTAGTGAACTGAGTTCTTTTTCCATTCTTCTCCTTCTAGTATTTTCTTCAAAATCAAAGTAATCATCTTGATCATTCATCTTTCTCTTTATTATAATTATAAATATACTTCTGCTTCTCAATATTTCTCAGTGAAAAAATTGACTTCAGTAAAGAAAGCTACCTATTTTCACATAGTTGGCTTTCTTTTTCAAATTTCTTGATCATTAAGATTCTTCCTTTTAAAGAACATTATTTTAAAGAGCATTATTAAGGTATGACAGATGTATGTTAAGTTAAATAGATAAATGAATAAAGTTTACCAAATGCAAATTTTGACATATGCATAACCTATGAAACTATCACCATGATCAAGGCAATAAGCATATCTATCACTTCAAAAAGTTTCCTTGTACCCTTTTGCAATACCTGCTTCCTGCCTCTCCTCTCATACAGGTGACTATCAGCTTTCTGTAACTATAGATCAGTCTGCATTTTCTAGACTTCTATAAGTCTGTAATTATAAGCCATGTATTTTTTGGGGGATGAGACTGCTTTCAGCTAACATAATTATTTTGATATTCAGGTATAGTTTTGCTTGTATTGATAGCTCAATTCTTTTTATTGCAAAGTAGTACCCCATTGAGTGGTTGAAAGTCTAACAGACAAGGCTACTACGAAAATGGTGGTGGTCTCAGCCATCTAGAGGCAACTCAGAAGAAAGGCCTGGTGATCTGCTTCTAAACAATTGGCCTTTGAAAATTCTATGGGCACCAGTTCCACTCAGATGACACACATGGGGCTGCCATGAATTAATATGGTGTTTTATTCCAATATTTGAAAGTATCATGATTCCTTTATCCAATCACCTGTTAATGGACACTTGGGTTTCTTTTTTTTTTTTTTCCTCTCTCTTAAAAATAAATCTTTATGAACATTCATGTACAAGCTTTTATATGGACATATGCTTTTATTGTTCTTAGATAAATATCTAGGACTGGAATAGCTAAATCTGCTGGTAAGCACATATTTAACTGTGTAAGAAAATGACACTGTTACCTAAAATGTTTGTACCATTTTCTATTCCTAACACTAGAATTATAGTTCTTCCACATCTTTGCCAACTCATGGGAAGTCAGTAATTTAAATTTTAATCATTCTACTAAGTAAGTGGTAAATGTTTGTGAGTTTAATTTGTATTTCCCTGATGACTAATATTGGAGCTCTGGTAGCATAGTGCATAAAGTACTTGACTACTAACCAGAAGGCTGGCAGTTGAAACCCAACAGCCACTCCTCGGAAGGAAGACTGGGCAACTACTTCCGTAGTGATACTGCCTCGAAACCCAAGGAAGGGTCCCTATGAGTCTGGTCTGACTCCACAGCACATAACAACAACAATGACTAATATTTATTATCATTTTTCCATGTGTTTATTTGCCACCCATACATCTTCTTTGGTAAAATATCTGTTCAGATCTTTTGCCCAATTTCTTCACATCCTTATCTACACATGACCTGGTGAATCTTTTTAAAGTTTAGAAATGGTAATATGTGTATAAAGAGCTCCAGTAGTGCAGTAGTTAAGGCATTCCACTGCTAACCAAAAAGGTTGATGGTTCAAATCACCAGACACTCCACAGAAGAAACATGAGGCAGTCTGTTTCTTTAAAGATTTACAGCCTTGGAAACCCAAAGAGGGTCAGTTACTATGAGGCTGAATTGATTCAATGGCAGTGATTTGTGAATAGGTGTGTAGTGATATCCAACTGTGATTTCAATTTGCATTTCCCTAATGATTAATGAAGGAGTTATGGTGGCATAGTGCCTAAGACATTTGACTGCTAGCTAGAAGACTGGCGGTTCAAACTCACCAGCCACTCCTCGAAAGGAAGATTGGGCAATCTACTTCTGTAGTGATCCTGCCTCGGAAACACAAGGAGATGTCACTATGAGTCACATCCGACTAGATGCCAATGAGTTTTTTTTTTTTTTTTTTTAATAACTAATGAAAAGAGCTCTGGTGGTGCAAAGGTTAAGTGTTTGGGTGCTAGTTGATAGACTGAGAATTGGAACTCATTCAATGGTGATCTTCTTTCATAAAGATGACCTGGGGTGGAGGGAACACCTATGGGGCAGTTCTACTCTGTCACAGGTGGTTGCTTTGAATCAGAATCAACAGCACCCAACAATAGCAATAACAACTACTAATGAACTTGAGCATCTATTTAACTACATGTTTTACACCCAAATGTCTTCTTTGGTGACATATATGCTCTAATATTTTCCCTATCTAAAATTGAGGTTTAATAATATTTCAGAATTCAGTTTAGAGAGTATATATTCCAGACACAAGTCCTTTCTCAGACATATAATTTACTTTTATTTTCTTCCAGTCTGTAGCTTTACTTTTTCATAGTGGTCATTCACTACGGAAGCAATAGGAAACTGCTGCAATTATATATGACCACAAACTTTGATAAAAACACATTTCTTATCTTAACGTTCTGGAGGTCAGAAATCTGAAATGGGTCTCACTGGACTAAAACTGAGTTAGCCAAGTTGCAGTCCTTCCTGGAAGTTGTAAGAGAGAACTTGTTTTCTTGCCTTTTTTCACTTTCTAGAGGCTCCTCACATTCCTTGGCTCAAGGTCTCCTTCTGTCAACAATGGCTAGTTGAATTTTTCTCACATCACATTATTCTCACTCTGATGCTCCTGCTTACTTCTTCCACATCAAAGACTGCTTGTGATGCCATTTGTAATGCCCAGAGGTGTAGAATTAACACATTGGGCTGCTAACTATTGAGAGGCTCCTTGGAAGAAAAGTGTGAAAATCTATTTACAATAAAAAAGAAATAAAGAATAGCCATTGAAAACCCTATGCAACACAGTTCTACCCTGGCACAGATGAAGTCTCCATGAGTCCGAACTAACTCCATGGCAACTGGTTTCATTGGTAATTATATACAGCCTACTTGGATAATCCAGGATAATCTCTGGGGATTTATAAGTAGACATATATTTTGGGGAGAGTCATTATTCTGCCTACCATACTAAAATTTTGTTCATGAACAAAGGTCAAAATTATTTTCCTCTATAAATTCTAAAGGTTTAGGTTTTACATTTATTGTTATAACAAAGGGAGCGCTGGTAGCGTAGTGCCTAAGACACTTGACTGCTAACCAGAAGGCTGGCAGTTCAAACCCATCAGCCACTCCTCGGAAGGAAGATTAGGCAATCTACTTCCGTAGTGATACCACCTCTGTAACCCAAGGAGGGGTCGCTATGAGCTGGGTCCGACTGGACAGCACATAACAACAACAACAACATCATAACAAAATGTTATTATACATTTTGAGGTAATATTTATAATGGTATAGGGTAAAAATCAACATAATGCTTTTTTAAAAATTTTTTACATAAAATTATCCAATTATTTGACTAATATTTGCTGAAAAGCTATTATTACTTCACTGAAGTGACTTTACACCATTATAAGAAATCAATCCATGGGTCCATTTCTGTACTATCTATACTACATTGACCTAGTCATCTATCTTAACACTAATGTTATTGTTATTGATAGGTACTGTAGAGTCAATTTTCAACTCTTAGCAAGTCAAAAATGCCCAGAGTGACTTCACAGGACTGTAGAACTGCCACATAGGGCTTTCTAGGCTATAATCTTTATGGCAGAAGGTCATCAAGTTTTTCCCACATGGAGCCTGTGGATGAGTTCTAATGCCAAAGTTTCACATAGCTGAGGCTTTGACTTTTATACCACCAGGGTTCCTTTTATACGAATACAATACTATTTTCTCTATTGCTGCTTTATGATGTTGAAATCTAGTAGTGTAAGCACTCCAAAGTGTTTAAATTAGGTATGCTAGCCCTCCTAATTTATTCTCTTTCTTAAAAATACTTTTGGCTCTTCTATACCTTTAGAGTTCCATATGAATTTTTGAATGAGTGTACATTTCTCCAAAAATGATCTGCTTATATTTTAATGGGATTATATCTAATCTAAAGACCAATTTTGAGAGAATTAATATTTTAAGAATATTTAGCCTTTTTTTTAATATGGTAAATGCCTACCATAATTTACTTAGATTCTCTCTATTATGTTTTGTAGTTTGTGTAGATATTAACTTAAGATTTATCCCCATGCATTTCATATTTTTGATGCCATGTCGTTTTTCATTTTCAATTTCAATTTCCAAGTGTTTGTTGCTGTTATATGGAAATCCAACTAACTTTTGGACAATGATCTGTGTTTTGTGATATGGATAACTTCATTTATTAATTTCAGTGGCATTTTTTTTTTGTACATTGCATCAGGTATTCTTCATAGATGACCATACATTCTGCATGTTTTACTTTTTTTTCTTCCTACTGGGATTCTTTCATTTGTTTGTTTTGCCTCATTGCATAAAAATGGAGTTCTGGTTGCACAGTGGTTTACCACTGGGCTGCTAACCAAAAGGTTGGCATTTTGAACCCACCAATGGCTCTACAGAAAAAGAAGTGGCAATTTGCTTCTGTAAAGATGACAAAGCCAAATCAAATGCTGTTGTGTTGATTCCAACTCATAGAGACCATACTGACCAGAGTAGAATTGCCCTGTGGAGTTTCCAAGGCTGTAAATCTTTATGGAACAGGCTGCTTTTTCTAATGCAGAGTGGCTGATGGGTCTTAACTGCCGACATTTTGATTAGCAGCTGAACACTTTAACTGTCTCACCAGGACTCTTTCACAGAAAGATTACAACCTTGGAAACCCTATAAGGGGCAGTTCTACTATGTCCTGTAGTGTTGCTACTACTTGAAATCAACTTGACTTGCAACCCTTTTTTCCATACTGCAGAAGAAACTGAAATGTAAATTGAATGAAAGTGGTAAGGACAGTCACTTTCTCCAGTTGCTGATCTTAAGGTGATTGTTTTACTGTTTAACTATCAGGTATAATGTTAGCTGTAGAGTTTTTATTTGTGTGTGTGTGTGTGTGTGTGTGTTTTATTTATCAGGTTGTTGACGTTATCTTCTGTTTTGTGTTTGCTGATCCTATTTAACGGGAATAGATGGATTTTGTCAGATTATTTCAACTGCATTTATTGAGATAACTCTACCTGTTTTTTTAGTCTTTTCTTAGTCCCTTTGAGACAGGCAGAAGGTGGCATCACTTGAAACTAAAAACACAAGCTGGAAGATACTGCTGTAGCTAAAAGCCACACCACATCTTGAGACATAGTGTGCAGAAGTAACCAGAAGCTTCACCCAGCTCTGTGTTTCAAGATTTTTACAGGTGTTTGTGGACAACCTAATTTCCAGCTCTCCAGGCATGCACAGCCCAGTGCTGATTGTCCATGCATAACTACTGCAAGTTGACAGAGGCCAAGACCGGGACTTGAACCAGCCCACAAAGTGAAAGTGCATGTGTGACATCCATCAGTGAATCATGCCAAGTGTTCTAGAAGCTTTGGCAATTTGTGTCAAGTATCCTGGCAACTTTTGCAATATCTGTGTATGCACCTAATTACTATAACTCAAACCAGAACTTCCCATTTCCCCTAAATACCCACGTTTCTCCCAAAGTTAATGAATAAAACATTAGCCTAAAAGCCTTATAAACCTTTCTCTACCCTGAGCTCGGGGAGATGAATTTCAGTGTTGCCTAGAACCCTCTCCATCTCAACTAGCCAGACTCTCTTCCTATAATAAATCTTTGCTTCACCTGGTCTCTTTATCTCACCTGGTCATTCTTGGTCAGTGGAAGACAAGGACCCTCCTTTGGTGGATCATGGTCTCTCCCTGAGACCCCAAGAATGGTGATATCTTAATATGATGAATTGTAGTGACTTCCAAATCACTCATCAACCTTAAAATACTGGAATAACCAAGCTTACATTATTCGGTTAAAATCCTTTTGGTCACAAGGGATTTATATATGCTTTGCATATATTGTTGATTTTGATTTGCTAAATTTTTAAAGAATTTTTGCTGGTGGTGTAGTGCCTAAGGCATTTGGTTGCTAACCAGGAGGCTGGTGGTTCAAACTCAGCAGCCACTCCTTGGAAGGAAGTTTAGACAATCTAATTAGGTAGAGACACTGCGTCAGAAATCCAAGGAGGGGTCTCCATGAGTCGAATCGACTTGATGGCAGTGAGGCTTTTTTTTTTTTTTTTTTGGGTATATTCATGAAAGATAATCATTTTTTGTTATTTTTCTGCAATGTTCGTCTTGCTATTTCTGAGTCAAGATAATTCTGACCTCATGAAATAATTTGGGAAGATTCACATCTCTTCAATTTTCTGAAAGAGTTCATTTACAATTGCTATTATTTCTTCCTTAAATGGTTTGTAGAATTTTCCAGTAAAGCCATCTTCACATGAAATTTTCTTTATGGGGAGTTTTTTAAATACATGTTAATTTATTAAATGGGTATTGGACTATTTAGGCTACTGAATTGTTTTTAGTGTCTTTCATCTAATTTCAAAAAATGTCCCTTTCATATAATTTGCCTAATTAATTTGCATATTTTTTTCCATAATATTCATTATCCTTTTAATATTTGTACAGTCTAGATAATTTCACCAGTCTCAATCTGATTCCTGTAATTTTTGCCATCTCTTATTTTAATGACTAGTCTTCTAACAAATTTATCCATTTTATTGATCATCTCAGCTTTTTTCCACTGACTTTTTGTACTTTTTTTGTTTCCTGTTTCATTGATTTTGCTCTAATCTTTATTATTTCTATTGTTTTCTTTTGATTTGACTTGTTTATTTTATTCTAGATTCTTAAAGTGAAAGCCGAGGTTATTGGTTTAAGGTCTTTCTTTGTTCCTAATAGAGCCACTACATGCTATAAATTTCCTTCTCAATACTGCTTGATATTTTGTACTGTTTTTCTAAATCTCAGTTTAAAATACTTTCTGATTTTACATTTTATTTTTTCACACTAATTATGTCAGAATATCATATTTAATTATGAAATATTTATGGATAATACATATATCTTTCTGGTTTTGATGATTTTACTTAATTCTATTGTGGTTAAAGAATGTAAATTGTATGCATGTATTAATTCACTTTAAATTATTTGAAACATGTTTATGGCTCACAATATGGTCTATTTTGGTAAATGCTCTATGTGCACTTGAACCAAATGTTATTATGCTGTTTTTTTCTTTTTCTTTTTTTGGCATGAGGTGTGCTATAGTTTGCAATTAGTTTCAATTGGTTGGTGGTGGTGTCCAAATTGTCCATATCCTTATTAATTTTATGTTTCCTTGTTTTACCTCTTATTGAGACCATACAATTCAACAGTTCTTAGTATATTTACAGAGTTATGCAACCATTCTCATGGCCCAATTTTAGAATGTTATCCCGTAGCCTAGTGATGCTCTGTTTGGTGTTGTTGCTATTTTGAGTCTTTTTCTCTATTTCCTTTTATAGATTCCACTGCTTGTTCCTTACTAGACTTTTATTCTACATTGTCTAATCTGCTGTTAATTTATTCTAGTGTATTTGCTTTCTAGGGCAACTTTTTTTTTTTCATCTAGATGTTCTATTTTTTTAATATTTATCTTTTAAATCTCTATTTAACATGCATAATATTTCTATGAGCTTCTCAAATATGTCAAATATAGTTATAATAGCATTTATAGTTTTTATATACTAATGTTTTCACCTTTGCAATGTCTGGGTTGATTCAGATTGATTCAGTTTTTCTCCTAATTATGGAACTTATTTCCTACTTATTTTCATTCTTGGGAATTCTGTACACTAAACCCTCCCTCACCCTGAAATTATTGTTTGGGATATTTTTGTTTCTTTCTTTAATACAATAAATGAAATGAGGCTAATACCTTTTTTCCCTGTCAGACAGACTCTGTCATGCTAGAATATTATTTAAATCATCTTTTAGTGTTAATAATTCTTTCTGTGTCTAATATGTAAAATAGTTCTTAGTGATTGCCTGAAAATGGCAGAGACAATGACCTGCAATGATCCTATAAAACATAGGACAATAGAGAAATCAAGCTTTTGAGCTGTTTGATACACAATTTAATATTGCTGTTTGTTCTATATATTTTTTAATTTAATTTAGGAAATATATATAGAAGATGAAAAAGAAGGTTTGTGGTATATTTTACAATATAAAAATATGGAAATGACTATATTGTATGGGAAATGCTTCTCCTTTACCCGTCTTTAGCAACTTCAAACCCAAAATAACATCAGCAAAGGAAAGAAAACTGACATTTATCTTAACAATCTTGTTCTTGCTTCAGGATTGAAGTTAATCTTATTTCTGTTAATGATGTGGATATATTTTCCATTTGCCTCTGGAGAGTTACCACTCAATATTAAAGCACTTATTCCCTTGACATTATTTTTCAGCCTCACATATATTTAGTAGACAGATCAATGCTTTCAGAGAGGTAAAAATTTCTATCCTAATTTTACTGTTGGGAAAATTGAGGCTCGGAAATATTCTGTTGCTGTTTTTGTTCTTGTGCATTTTTTCTCTCCATTCCCTCTCTCTGCAGTCCTGGAAACCACTAATATGCTTTTGCCTTGATGGATTTGCCTCTTCTGGATAATTCATATGAGTAGGATCATACTCTATTTGCTCTTTTCTGTCTGACTTATTTTTACTGAGCATAATGTTTTCAAGGTGCATCCCTGTAGTGGCATTTATTAGAACTTAATTTCTCTTTATGGCTAAATAAAAATGAATATGATTTATATATGTTTAAGGGGTGTGTATGTGTGTGTGCATATAAAATATGCACAAAATACATATACATATGTGTGTATGTGTGTGTGTGTGTGTATATATATATATATATATATATATATATATATAATATTTTGTTTATCCATTTCATCTGTTGATGAGCACTTGGGTTGTATCTACTTTTGGTTGTATCTACTTTTGTATTCCTGGACATTTTTGATTGGAAGCCAGATGTTTTTCACTTTACCTTGTTGACAGACATTTTTATATAAATATTACTTTTTGTTGTTGTTCTTGGACATGGTTAAATTACTTTTTAGGTTGTTGAATAGGACTAGAATAGCATTCTTCTAGGGCAAACTTCTGAGGCTAGACCTAGACCTTTCTGAGTGCTTACTATGGGTTGAATTGTGTCCCCTTAAAAGATATGTTGAAGTCTTAATCTCGGTACCTGTGAATGTGATCTTGTTTTGGAAAAGAGATTTTCCTTTAGCTATCGGTTAAATTAAACAAGATCATATCAGAGTACAAAAGGTCCTAATCTTAATCCCAAGTGAGTGGTGTTTTTAGGAGAGAGACATATTGGGAAGAGATATCATGTGAGGATTGAGGCATGCATATATCAGCAGTAAGGGAATGGCGAGAAACAACTGTAGCTACAAAAATTGAAAGAGACAAGGAAGAATCTTCCTCCAGAGCCAGGAGGGAGAGCCCCATGAATTTTTAACTTTTGTATTCTGAATATTGGAATAAGTACTATGCTTTGATCTTTGCAAAATCTCAAGTTGTTTTTCTCTACACCTTTAAGTTTATATTCATTTATTTATTTTTACTTAGTCTTGAGAAATTTCTTCACACTTGTGAAGCACTCAGCTGAATATCAGAGAGAGCCCCTTAGAAGAGTTCTGGAGTTCTGTCTCCATCAGCTGTCTACATCTGAAACTTTTTCCTGTGAACTGTAACCACCTTGATCTCCCTAGATTTCCAGCTCCACTTTCTTAGCTCAAGGAGAGCATTGTGTTACCTTTAACTGTATACAATTCAGACACTCTCAAAGCAGTAAACTGGGGAGTTGCATAACTCAACTTTCTGTTTCCCACTTCGTAGTAGTCCTTTGATATCTGATGTCCACTGTTTAAAAAAAAAAAGTTTCATATATTTTGTATTTTTTCAAAAAAATATTTCATATGGGAGCATAAATATGGAGCTAATTATTCCATTTTGGCCAGTAGCAGAAGTCTCAAAATATAATCAAGCAAAATACAGACCCTCCCCCTAGACACACACACACACACACACACACACACAAAGCCTAAAGCCTATTTTACTGTTTAGACTTAAAATAGTAATTATACATTGTTTAAATAAATTATAGTCATCTATTTTACACATTCACAAAGCTCCGTGAATGTATTTCAGATAAGCACTTATTTTCAAAGTTATTTATATTAATGGTCATCATAAAGCTTTAATTATTGTTTTATAATGTCTACTGTTTAATTTTAAGCCATTGTGTGACTCCTGTCCTCATTCTATCAACTCTTATAGTGATTCCTTGACTTTAAATTTGTGAAAATTAGATTCCAATACCTATTTACTACATGAACCAGGAAGTTTTATATATGATTTGTTTTTCTCTCTCCCAGTGAATAGCTTCTTACTTTTGTTTCTCCAGGTCTCTCATCTGTCATCCTTTACTATCTATTCTTTACTACACTTTTATTTAGCTTTGCCATTAGATCAACAGGTTGACTGAAAAAAAAATCAATATTTTGTATCTGAAAGTGTTGGACAATTACTTACTTTCAGAAAAAAAAGCTAAAGAGTAGTGAAGAAGGAAGAGAAGCCACACCTAGGTATCAGATTCAGTACAATAAACCCCAGCAAGCCCCAAATCAGATGAAATTGAGTCTCATTTTCTAGTTGATGATAGTTATTATGAGTAAATCCAGATTATTTCTGATATAACTAAGTTATAAACAGGATAAGTTAAACATTAAAAGTATTTGGAAAATATTGTGTTTGGTATTATATTGGGCTAGATTTTTAAATTTATTTTAAAGGCAAAAGCAGGTCCATTTAAACAAAAAAAAATGAACAAGAAAAAACAAAAACAGAGCACAACAAAGCAAAATAATAGAGACAAAAGCTATTACATACACAATCTTCCAATGACAGTAATAATAACAATATACAAGTGGATTCATAGGTAGACCTACAAGATGAACAAACATGGGAGGGTCAATGTTGACTACAATCATGAATTATATAGATTTGACAAAGGATATTTCTATGTAGGTATTTATATGTGCTTCAAATGTATACATTAATATAGTAGCACATACAGTGGCCAAGTTATGAAAACTTCTTACCCATAACCATATACTTGAGGGAATGAGGGGTCTTTGGTCTCAGGACCATAGTCTTGGGTGACATCAAAGTCAATTGACAGAACTTAATTCTTGAAGACTACCACTTGTCTTTCAGTTTGTTGTACTGTGGTGGCTTATGTGTTGCTTTGAGGCTGAAGGCTATGCCATCAGTATTTCAAATATCAGCACGGTCACCCACAATAAACAGGTTTCAGCAGAGCTTCCAGATTAAATTGGATTCAGAAGCAAGGGGCCATCCACTTCTCAAAGAACTGGCCAGTGAAAATCTTATGAATAGCAGTGAAACATTGTCTGATATATTATTGGAAAACTTTATGAATAACTCTGAAACATTGTCTGATATAGTGCTGGAAGATGAGCCCCACAGTTGAAAGGCACTCAAAATATGACTGGGGAAGAGATGTGTCCTTAAAGCAGAGCCAAACTTAAAAGCATGGATGGAGTAAAGCTTGGGAACTCAATTTGCTATTGACACATGACTCAAACTGGGAAGAAAGAGCTGCAAACATATATTAGTAATCAGAACGTGGCATGTACTTTGAGGAATATTCCTACGAATGTAGGAAAACAAGAAGTTATCAAAAATGAAATGGAATACATAAAGGTCAATATCCTAGGTATTAGTGAGCTGAAATGGACTGGTTTCAGCCATTTTGCATCAGACAATCATGTGGTCTACTATACCAAGGATGACAAATAGAAGAGGGATGGTGTGGAATTCATTGTCACAAAGAATGTTTCAAGATCTACCTTGATGTGCAATGTTCTTCAGTGATAGAATAACATCCAGTTACTACTAATGTTATTCAAATTTATGAACTAGCCGCTAAAGCCAAAGACAAGGAAATTGAAGATTTTACCAACTTATGCAGTCTGAAATTGACCAAAGATGCAATCAAGATGTATTGATTATTATTGGTGTTTGGAATGTGAATGATGGAAACAAAGAAGAATTACTGGTACGTGGAAAATATGGCCCTGGTGATAGATGAAGCCAGAGACCATATGATAGAATTTTTCAAGACCAATGTTATTCATTGCAAATATCTTTTTCAACAACATAAACAGTGGCTATGCATGTGGACCTCATCAGATGAAATACACAGGAATCAGATTGACTATATCTATGGAAAGAGGCAAGAGAGAAATCCAATATCTTCAGCCAAAAAAAGAAAAAAAAAAAAAAAAAAAAGACCAGGAGCTGACTGGAACAGATGATGAACTGAAGATATGCAAGTTTAAAGTGAAACTGAAAACAATTAAAACAAGTCTGCGAGAGCCAAAACAAGACTTTGATTACATCCCACCTAAATTTAGACATCATTTGAAGGATAGATTTGACACTTTGAACATCAATAACTGAAAACTAGACAAATTGTGAGATAATATCAACAACATTATACATGAAGAAAGCAAAAGTTCATTAAAAACACAGGAAAGGAAGAAAAGACCAAAATGGATGTCAGAAGAGGCTCTGAAACTTGCTCTTGAATGGAGAGTATCTAAAGCAAATGGAAGAAGTTACAAGACAAAAGAGCTGAACAAAAGATTTCAAAGAGCAGCTGGAGAACACAAAGTGAATTATTACAAAGAAATCTGCAAAGACCCGGATTTAGAAAATTGAAAGGGAAGAATACGCTTAGCATTGCTCCAGCTGAAAGAACTGAAGAAAAAATTCAAGCCTCAAGTTGCTATATTTAAAATTTCTATGGGCAAAATATTGAATGATGCAGGAAAGAACAAAAGAAGATGGAAGGATTGCACAGAGTCACTGTACCAAAAAGAATTTTTCAGGGTTCATCCATTTCTGGAGGTGGCATATGATCAAGAACCAATGGTATTGAAGGGAGAAGTTGAAGCTGCATTGAAGGAATTGGCCAAGAACGAGGTTGCAGGAATTGACAGAAATATTCATTGAGATATTTCAACAAACGGATGCCACACTGGAGGCACTCACTCATCTATGCCAAGAAATCTGGAAGACAGCTACTTAGCCAACCGAGTGGAAGAGATTCATATTTGCATACATTCCAAAGAAAGGTGATCCAATAGAATGTGGAAATTACTGGACCATATCATTAATATCACACACACACAAGAAAAGTTTTCCTCAAGATATTTTATAAATAGTTGCAGCAGTATATTGACAAGGAACTTCCAGAAAGGCAAGTTGGATTCACAATAGGACATGGAACCAGGGATGTCATTGCTGATGTCAGATAGATCTTAGCTGAAAGCTAAGAATACTAGAAAGATATTTACTTGTGTTTTATTGACTATGCAAAAGCATTCAACTGTGTGGATCATAACAGAATATGGATAACATTGCTAAGAATGGGAATTCCAGAACATTTAATTGTGGTCATTTGGAACTTGTACATAGACCAGGAGGCTGTCTTTCAAACAGAACAAGGGGATACTGCATAGTTTAAAATCAGGAAGGGAGTGTGCCAGGGTTGTATGTTTTCGCCATATTTACAAAATCTGTATGCTGAGCAAATAATCCTGTACTGGACTACATGAAGAAGAATGCAGCATTAAGATTGGAGGAGAACTCATTAAAAACCAGCAATATGCAGATGATACAACCTTCCTTGCTGAAAGTGAGGATGACTTGTAGTACTTACTGATGAAGGTTAAACATTACAGCCTGCAGTACAGATTACAAATTAAGATAAAGAACATGAAAATCTTCACAAATAGACCTATAAGAAGCATCAAAATAAAGGAAAAAAAAGATTTAAGTTATCAAAGATTTCATATTACTTGGATCCACAATCAACACCAATGGAAGCAGCAGTCAAGAAATCAAACATTGTATTGTACTTCCCAAATCTCCTGCAAAATACCTTTTTAAAGAGCTGAAGAGCAAAGTTGTCTCTTTGCATAGTATTTTCAATCACTTCATATACATTTGAGAGCTGGACAAGAATGGGAAGAGTGAAGAAGAGTTAATACTTTTGAGATGTGGTGTTGGTAAAGAATACTGAAAATGCCATGGTCTGCTAGAAGAAGGAACAAATCTATCCTGGAGAAGGTGCAGCCAGAATGCTCCTCAGAAGTGTGAAATTTGGTCACGTTGTCAGAAGGGACCATTACCTGGATATCACATGGAAATAATTAGTCCAAATTACTAATGGACAGTACAAACCTTAGCCTCCCCAACTCTGAGATTAGAAGAAACAGATAGTACCTGGTTACCACTACTGACTTCTCTGAAAACTGATTGCAATAGAAAGTCCTTGATAAACTGGCAGAAGAATGTGGAACAAAACTCAAAACCATAAAATAAATCTGGTCTACTATTTCAATAGATAACGGTGCAGCCCTTGAGACTAAGGCTCTTAGCCATCCTTCAGTCCTGGAACTGAAATCAATTTCCTGGTTCACCTTTCATGTGAACAATAGACAGGCTTATAATGAGAACAAAGAAACTAGGAAGGTTCATACTCTGTAGAACAATTTCACCATAAGAACACAAAAGGGCAGCATTTACCAGCTTGTGTACCATCCTCAAGATCCTTGCTATACCTTATGCCATCACTGTAGTCACTGTGTTCAGAAGGCAAGAAGGAATAGAAGGAAAAGTGGAAATGGGGAACACAGGAAACAGTGGGATGAATGTTATTACATTATGGGGACCGCAATCAATGTCATAAAACAAAATGTATATGAGTTGTTAAATGGAAAATTAAATTGTTCTCTGAACAATCAATTAATAATATTAACTGTTCTTCCTCGTAGGCATTCGGATATCATCCTGTCACTGACAGCATTGTATTTCAGGCTAGATCTTGAAACATTCTTTGTGATGATGAATGCCATACCATTCCTCTTCAATTTGTCATTCATGGCGTAGTAGATCACATGGTTGTCTGATTCAAAATGGTCAAAACCAGTCCACTTCAGCTTACTAATGCCTAGGATATCAATCTTTATGTGTTCCATTGCATTTTTGACAACTTCCAATTTTCCTAGTTTCATACTTCATATGTTTCATGTTCTGATTATTAATGGATATTTGCAGCTATTTCTTCTTATCTTGAGTTGTGCCACATCACCAAAAGGATATCCTGAAAGCTTTACCCCATCTGTATTGCCAAGGTCTGCTCTATTCTGAGGAGGCAGCTCTTTCTTCATCATAGTTTGAGTGCTTTATGACCTGAGGTGCACATCCTCTGGTACTATATCAGACAATGTTTCAGAGCTATTTTTCAGTAATATTTGAGACAGTGTTTCACCACTATTGATAAGGTTTTCACTGGTGAATTCTTTGAGAAGTGAATGGCCATTTCCTTCTTCCAAGTCTGTCTTAGGCTGGAAGCTCTGCTGAAACCTGTCCACCATGGGTGACCCTGTTCGCACTTGAAACACTGGTGGCACAGCCTCCAGCTTCACAGCAACACACAAGCCACCACAGGATGGCAAACAGACAGACAAGTACCTCTCCCTTAGCTGTGCAAACTGGTCCACTCCTTCCTGGTCCACTCCTGCTTCCTGGCCTTCCCTACCAGTTCCAGCCCTCCAAAAAAACACAAGTTAAAAAAAAAAAAAATGTTGTACAGGTGCAATTGTATATGCATATGCTAATATATAGACTTTGATCGATATTTTATCTTATACTGCATACAAATATTATCTCAAAATTGACCATAAACCTACATGGGAAAACAAAATTATAAAATTTATAAAAGAAAACATGAAAGAATCTGAATGATTATGGTTTAAATATAGTTTTCTTAGATATGACACCCAAAACAATACTTAAAGGAAAAGAAATTGATAAATTGGACATCAATAAAAGTAAAAACTTTGTTCTTAGGAAGATGTTGTAAAGAAAATGAAATTATAGAGTGAGAAAAACTATTTCCAAAGCATATATCTGATAAAGGATTAGAATTTTAAAAAAAATAAAACTCCCTAATTAGATAACAAAAAACCCATTACAAAACTGGGATAAAAATTTGAACAGGCACATCACCAAAGAAAATTTATATGAGCACATAGCTCATGCCAAAATGCTGAACATCATTTGTCATTAAGTAAATGAAACTTAGAGCTTAAACATTTATTACTATTCAGGTAACAGGTGGCTAACCTTAAAAAGACTGACCATACCACATGTGGTCAAGTATGTGCAGAACTGAAACAATTGTACAAAATGGTAGGAATATAAAATAGTATAGCTACTATGGAAGATAATCAGGCACTTTCTTAAATAGTACAACTAGACTTGCAGTATATCCCAGCTATTCTACTTTAAGTCATTACCCAAAGGAAATGAAAAGGTATGTATTTAAGAGCTACTCATAGAAGCTTTTTTGTAACTTACTCAAATTAGATAAAAATGAAATTCCCATCAACAGGTAAGTGGATTAAAAATTGTGAAATAATCATACAATGAAATGTTATTTATCACTAAAATAAATCATCCATTGATATGTGCAACAACAGGATACATCTCAAATTAATTATTTGGAGTGAAAGATGAAAGGTAACAAGCGGTACAAGTTACATGGTTCCATTTATATAATACTATGGTGAAATCCATAATGGCAGAAAGCAGATCAGTGACTGGGGATTTGGTGAATCAGTTTAAGATGGACACAAGCATTATAAACACACATGAGGAAACCTGGGAGATTATGGATATGTAATCCATAATTACATGAATGAAATTATGGAAATGTAATCCATAATTACAGTTAATGAAACTGGGTATCAGTTTCATAAGTGTACACATAAGGGAAATATATTGAATTACATAATTTTAATATGCAGTTTTATCATTAAAGGTGTCATTTTTTTAAAATGTTGTGATTAAATTCATGATATTTGGAACAGTTTACAGAGTGATTATGTAAAATGCCATGGGGTGAGAAAAACTAAACTATCATGGCATCATCATATCATTAGGCCAAAGGTAAGTTTAGTGCAGAAAATATATACCATAAAGTCCTGTATTCTTTCTCCAGGTAGCTATAGCTAAAGTGAAAAAGTAAACACATTCAGTTAAAATATTCATAGTGCATACATGATTAATAAGTACCAGTTGTTTCCAGATTAGCACAGTTTTAGACAATTAACTCCTATAGTTTGTCATAAAGAAAATAGTATATAATGCATTATACGTAATATCTATCAAACAGGTTAATGACTGTTGACTATAATTATATATAGTCCTTTACAATATACTTTAGTGCAAGTTAGAGGCATCAATTCTATGGAGCCCATTCTGAAAGCAATAAAGAACACAAAGTGCAGATGCTCTATAGCTACACTGGGACAGAGGTGGGTATGAAAAACATCAATGAATGTATGATTTGATATTGTTCAAGGAAGAGTTTTCTTATACAATTACTCGACTTAAGTCTTGCAATAATAATTATTATTGTGTGGTATCAAGACAATTCTAACTCATAGTGACCCCATAGGACAGAATAGAATGGCTCCATAGGGTTTCCTGGTCTGTAATCTTTACAGGAGCAAGATGGCCAAGTTTTTCTTCCACAGAACCACTGTTAGATTTCCAGGGCCACCCTTTTGGTTAGAATCTGAGCTCTTAACCATTGTAAGCTGCCACCAGGTCTCCTTGAAATAATAACTAGACATCATATAAATTGAGTTTATAAGTGGCTGTATAAATCACCTCAATAAAGTACCCTTCAAATATAAAATATAAAAGTATGTAGCTTTGGTAAGTTGTCAAGATAAAGTTTTTGCAGAATATACTTAAAGAGAGTTTAATCTACTTGTTTTGCTAGTTAGAAGTCAGTTAAATGACTATCATTTGTTCAAAACCAGATTTTTTTTGTTATCTTTGTATTGTCTTTATTAAGTTATTATTTCTTGTTGCTATTAGGTAGTTATAAAATTATGTTATTTTGTTATTATTGTTAATATAAAACCAGATTGTTAACATTTAGAAGACTACTTTCCTGTGTTCTGTACTTGAGGGCCACCAATTCATTCTGTTAAACCTGTGGCTTGAAGTCAAAGAAATGTGTATGTTTAAAAGGAAATTAAGAAACACTTATATATATATCATTTCTACTGATCTCAATTCAGTATTGTTAGTTTATAAATATTATTTCTGATTCAGTATGAAGTATGTACAAGAAACTCATCCGATTTAGACTATATATGGCCACAAAGTCAAATAGTGAGAAAATATAACAAAAGTGGTAAACTCCTTGTTTGTTCCTGAGAAATATATTTAGCAGGTTATTATTGATGTCAAACCTAAAGCCTGACAGATTTTCATATAAGATATCTGCATGAATACTTTTTTTTCAGAAAGCTGATCAGTTTTTAAGAGGAAGTCTCTCTCTCTCTATATATATATGTGTGTGTATGTGTATGTGTATGTGTGTGTGTATATATATATATATATATATATATA
>NW_006921807.1:3020702-3043249 GCF_000298275.1 Orycteropus afer afer | reverse complement strand
ATATAATTGGTTCAAATTTCAGTCAGAGTTTAATGTTCATAGAAGAAAATTACTTCAAGAGAATCTGAAATACACACACACACATACACATATCTATTTAGTCTGATCCTATCTACAAGTTATTTTTTGGAAATTAATTGTGAAGTTCAGGTTTTCCTGTTTCTTGGAATTGAGGTAGAGATTGTGGGTAACTAAGGTGAATATAGCTGGAGACAGGATGCTATGAGTCACAAAGGGCCATAATCTCCTAGGCTCAAGAGACCCATGATTACAGTCACCTGGGCAGTCATAATCGTACAATTTGCTAAGGACTCAGCCAGGACTCTATATCTATTTATATTCAGGGCCTCTGAGGAAGAAAAAGCACAATGCTTATTCCAAAACACCAAGAGATTCAAGCTTTCTCCTTCCCTCACCACCCGTCTGTCAGTCCATATTACTGTGGTGACTTTGTTTCTGTGACACTGGAAGCTATGTCACTGGTGTTTGAAATACCAGCAGAGTCACCCATGATGGACAGGTTTCAGTGGAACTTCCAGCTAGGACAGTAAGAAAGGCCTGGTGATCTACTACCAAAAATTAGCCAGTGAGAACATTATGGATCACAACAGAACATCGTCCAATATTTTTCCTTTGGATGGGTCAACAGGAGAGATCAATAGCTGGAGGAGGAAGAACATCACATTTAGTGGGGACAAGGGAGACCCTTATTCCGTTGTACCTAAGGTCTCAAGGAGTCGAAGCTGACTACGTGGCAGCTTTCTCCCTTACCTTCTCTAATATGATCTTTAGCTTTCAATCAAAGATTATTAATTAAGATCTTATAATTTCCCCAGCATGTCAAGATCTCAGATTAAAATTATGCAACAGAATTTTTAAAATTTTACCAGCACAAATAAAATGGTGAATAGTTATTTAATGTCTCTAAGTCATCTGTATCTGAAGTTATCTTTGTTCTGAATGAAATACTTTAGATTCTTTCACCTGTTTCCCTTTGGAAATATATACATATATCTAGTTACTTACATATGAAGTTGTTTACTACAAAACATTAGCTGTAGATTTACTTACCATTTAACTTCAAATGCCATTTTATTTAAGATGAAGGAATTTTAATTTATTCTTTTAAAATAGCTCAAATTAGAAAGTTTTCTATATTTATTGCTTAATTTAGTTTCAAACTCCTCAAATATTTTTTTAATTACACTATTAGATTGTTTATGAGCAAATTCACCACAATACTGCCTGCAGATAATGAGTTAATATACCAATGGAGAGTCCCACTGTGCTGGGATACTGTGACATTTAATGCCATCCAAATGTATATTGATGCTGTGACCTTCAGGGCTCTTGCAGCATAAGGGAAACTTGCAAATTTCCAGCACTGTGCCTAACCTAATAAAGATGAATTCAAAGAACAAAAGAAATAAAGAAGCCCTGTACATTTTCCTATTCATATAAATTTTCTATTCCTGTTCAATTTGAATAGAACTAACAACAGCATCGACTCAAGTTGTATTGGAAAACATAAATTCTGGAAATAAAATGAAAAATAGAAACAAAAAAGGAGAAATTTAAAGAAATCATATACTTTTTTTACAAAGAAAAAAAAAATAACTCAAGTACTGAAAATTCATTAATCTGCCACCTTTACCGGAGTGTTCCTGACAAAAAGATAACAGGAACATTTTAAACCCTGTATTAAACCATGTAAATGTATTCTAGATTTTTTTTTTCAAAGCAATTAAAATTTTGCTGTTCAATGATTATCAAATGTGCACTCTTTATTCTAAGACATTTTGTGTCCCTAACTTGATCATAAATTCTTCATGAAACCGTGTCTTCACTATTTTACTTATTTCTAGTACTTAATCTCCCTGATTAGAGCTTAAATGCTTGCTAACTCTCCTCTTCTGTAATTATCCTACTTCAAGTTCACATCAAAGTAGTCTCCTTAAGGTTGAGCTCTAATCCCACTACTCCATGCTACTCTGAGTCAAATAGAAGACTCAAGGATCATCACCTACCTTTGATTACAGCTTAAAAGTCCATATTATTTCCCCACAGATAAACTATGTTGTTGTTGTTGTTGTTTGTCATCGAGTCAGCCCCGACTCATAGTGACCCCTCCTTGGGTTTCTGAGGCAGTATCACTACGGAAGTAGGAATGCCCAACCTTCCTTCCGAGGAGTGGCTGGTGGGTTTGAACCGCCAGCCTTCTGGTTAGCAGTCAAGTGCCTTAGCCACTAAGCTACCAGAGCTCCTATAGACAAGGAATTTAAAAACATGAAAATCAGCCTAGTTCACATTAGGCTTCCCTGAAAAGTCTATCACCTGCTTGAAGTGACAAAACAGGAAATAAGTCACACTTAGGGAATTAATGGGAGCTCTGGTAGCGTAGTGTCTAAGGTACTTGACTGCTAACCAGAAGGCTGGTGGTGCAAATCCACCAGTCACTCCTCGGAAGGAAGGTTGGGCAGTCTACATCCTTAGTGATACAGCCTCGGAAACCCAAGGATTGTTTGCTATGAGTTGGGTCTGACTTGACAGCACATAACAACAACAATAGCAACAAGGGAATTAATTCAATAGATACCTCAGGGAGTTTACATGAATGATTTTGGATTCTAAGAACTTTAGAGCAAAATACTCTCAGTTGTGTCCTTCTGTATTTGTTGTTGCTGTTGTTAGGTGTCGTCAAATCAGCTTCAACTCATAGAAACCCTAGGTACATCAGGATAAAACACTGCCTGGTCCTGTGCCATTCTCACAATCCTTGCTATCCCTGAGCCCATTGTTGTAGACATGGTGTTAATCCATCTTGTTGAAGGTCTTCCACTTTTTTGCTCTCACTCTACTTTACCAAGCATGATATCCTACAGCAGGGACTAGTCCCTTCTAACAACATTACTAAATTAGGAGAGACAAATTTTGGTCATTCTTGTTTCTATGGACTATTCCAGCTGTTTCTTCCAGGACAAATTTGGTCATTTTGGCAGTCCAGAGTATTTTCAGTATTCTTTGCCAACATCTCAAATGAAAGACATCAACTCTTCTTCGGTCTTCCTTATTTGTTGCCCAACTCCAGTTGTATTAGTCTCAAAAAAAAAAAAAAAGCATGGATTTTTTCCAAACTTACAAGATTCTTGTAATCAATTTCTATGTAGGTGTGTGGAAGAGTCTTCCAAAAAAGAGAAAACAAAAGTGGCCACAGTGAATTGGTGTCATGTGGCATTACAAGAGCCTTCTGCTATCCTATTCAAAAATCTTAAATATTCCCAGTAACCTAATGGATTATGCCCAACTGTTTTCATCAATTTAAAAAGCCAGGGATGTCTTCCATCTTGATTCTTCATACATATAATGGTATAGTCAAAGCGAAGAGCTAGTGTTCCCTATGGATTTCTGCTCCTCACTATACCCACATGCTCTATATGCTACATATATGACTTATGATAACACACTTGTAGTGTAGTATATGTCTTATTTGGGAGCCCTGGTAGCATAGTGGCTAAGACACTTGCCTGCTAACCAGACGGCTGGCGGTTCAAACCCACCAGCCACTCCTCGGAAGGAAGGTTGGGCAATCCTACTTCCGTAGTGATACTGCCTCGGAAACCCAAGGAGGGGTCGCTATGAGTTGGGGCCGACTCGACAGCACATAACAACAACAACAACAACATATGTCTTACTTAGAACTCTAGAAGAGCTTTTCTAAAATAACTTTCTGAGGAAAATAGCACTGCTATTTTTTTCTGGTTCTCCCAAGGAAGAAACATAGATTATGACATTCTAGGTGAAAAAAATAACCAAACCAAACTCACCGCCATTGAGTCAATTCTGACTTATAGTGCCTGTATTGTGTTTCCAAGACTAACATTTTACTGAAGTAGATTGCCTCATCTTCCTCTCACAGAGTAGTTGGTGGGTTTGAACTACTGACCTTCTGATTAGCAGATAAATGCCTATTCTAGGTACAGAAACAATAATTTATTATACACATTTGTTACTTAGAGACCCATTTGAGAATGTCTGGTGTGAAACCAAATTAAATCTAACTTGAGCACTTTTTTCTCAGAAACAAAAGAAAAATTCACTGTCAGTTGCTTTCTGTGTCTCCACAAGGAGGAATCCTTGGAGACCTTAGAGTGTAACAGAGGGACCACTGTTGACCTTGCTGACCATTAGCCACTAGAGCATCCCCAAACATCTTCTTCAAAGTTCCTGCCACCTCCTCAAAAGCAATGCATTCCGAGACCCTGTGATCAAAACACAGGCTGAAATCTTTGTCCCATTTCAGTCCTATAGAATCCATTACTGAACATCAGGTTCCTTTCTCTTGCTCATTAAAAAACCTTCATTTCCCTTCTCATATCTGACAACTCTGGCTTTGATTCCTCCAGGAATCTGGACTCTAACATCAGAAAATCCTGCTTAGGAGCTGCCTTCAGGATGGTCTTCTAAGTCTTCACAATGTATCCTTCCTGTCTCTAAATCATAAAGGAAAAACAAAACAAAACAAAACAAAAAAACACCTGCTTATTCCCATTGTGGGTGGTACCAAATCAGCTTGAGTGAATATATCCTAAGGGTGCTATGTTGTTGTTTTGTGCCATGTTGAGTAGGACCTGATTCATAACAGCCCCTCCTTGGGTTTCCAAGGCAATTATCACTACAGAAGTAGATTGTCCAACATTCCTTCCGAGGAGTGGCTCCTGGGTAGGCTCTCTCCTTTATCCCATAGATGTTTTTTTTTTTTTTAATATATATATAGTGAAAATTCTCAAACATTTTGTGTTGGACTAATGTATAAGAAAATGTAAAGTACCAGATGCTATCTGAAATAGAATTCAGAGCTGAAGTATTCCTTTAATCCACTATGCTGTGCTTAGGGTCAGTTTAAGGATTAGCATGTTGAAAGCAGTTTATTTTTCACTTGAATTCAGAAATATTGCCTAATGCCTCTTTGATTCTGTCTCTATGAGCTAACACCAAACATACTGCTCATTACTTAGTTTTGTTTTCACATCATTCAGTATTTATGAAGCTTGGTTCTTTTTTCCATATTTGTTATAGCTCATGAAACACTTCTGTTATCCAAGCTTTCCATAGGTAAACATCATTTCTGGTTTGATTAATTCTTGAGAGCATTTCTTTCTGGCACTCACCTCTTAGGCAGTTCTATATGCAGATTTATTCTCAACTTTGAAGTGTTAAGAGCCAAGAAGAGACTATGTTTATTTATCCCTATTTTAACAGTGTCAAGTTTAGTCCCTATTTAGTTCACTTGTATTTATTTGATAGTAAAAAATTAGGTTTCCATCTCCAGTAGCCATAATTTAATTTTTTAGTTGTAATTACTTTTTTAAATACCTAATTCAGTTTAACATTATGAAAGAGTCATCAATCTGAGGAATATTCCTAACCCAGAGAAATGCAGAACATTTTCAAATATGGCCCTGTCAAGGGTGAAGCAGCACTAAGATACCGCAGTGATGAAAGCATGCATGTCCATATCCCTTTCAAAGCAGCTCTGGGTAAGAAAAATGCTCTATGATCAAGTTAAGTCAGATTGCAACTGCTTTCCACATTGTAGACTCCAGTTGTATCACTTCCTTTCTCTGGATACTATTCTTTACTTACTACTTTTGATTATTTCCCTAAACATTCCTCTGTTCAGATAAGGACACTTACCAGTAAACTCTCAGTTATCAATATGGGTCACTTATTTTGAGTCACAATTTCTATGAGCCTGATTCTCAACTTTGCACAACCAGACTTTGATCTTTATAAGTCCCATGTTACATTAGGCATGATGATAAGGGATCTGTTAGACAATGTTAGTGATTTTCCTTTCACAGAGGCAGTTCCTAGTGGGGAAGATGAAGTACCTCACAGCTCTGACTTTATTTGCCTAAGAGGTAAAGAAACTAAATTATTTTATTTCATCTCTTATTATATTGATGGTGGAGGGGAGGAAAAATAAATGTTCATAAAGGATATGTGTGTTTAGGAAAATTCTCTAGGTCCTGAGGGGCACTGGTTATTGTAACAATGTTTGTTAAGTATGTACTTGATATTGAGGAACTTCCTCCAAAGATAGAGACAAGCGATACAGAAAGAAAACATGGGCATCTAACAAGTGAAGACAGTACTATAGTGTAGACATTAAATAAAGTGAAAGGTAAATCGGGCAGAAAGTATCTATTTAAACCATCAAACAGAAAACCATTCTATAAATTTTCATTCTTATCAAATTGTAAGAGGTATATAATCTACAGTGATATTTTGTTTTAAACCACATCAAGCAGAAATCTGAAATTTATCTATCACACTTATTAAATTGTCATATTTATGATAGGAAAAAAAGTCAGTCTTAGGAGATTTTTATTTTTGTCTTGGCATCTTGGTTTAAAATCCTTTATGCTTAACAGAATATTTGTATATATTAAAAATAAAATTTTTGAGAAGGTGGTTATTGCTGTTGACCCAACGTGCTGGACTATACTTAAAATGAATTTTAAAAATTGTAAAATCGATCATATGTATGTACACCTAACTCATGCCATGGTATTTTCAATCGCCTCTTACACATGTGAGAGATGGACAATGAATAAGGAAGACTGAAGAAGAGTTGATGCTTTTGAGTTGTGGTTTTGGAGAAGAATGCTAAGAGTATCCTGGTCTGCTAAAAGAACTAACAAATCTGTCCTGGAAGAAGTGCAGCTGGAATCCTCCTTGAAAGTGAGAGTGGCCAGACTTCATCTCACCTATTTGGTCATGTTGTCAGAAGGAACCGTTCCCTGGAGAAGGATATAATGCACGGTAAGATGGAGGGTGAATGAAAAAGGTGAAATCTTTCAATGAGATGGATTGTCATAGTGGCTGCAACGATGGGGTCAGGTACAACAAGGATTGTGAAACTGGGCAGTGTTTCATTCTGCTGTGCATAGATAGGATCACTATGAGTCAGAGATGACTTGATGGCACCTAAGAACAACATCATCATACGTATACAGGAATGTATGCAATTATATGCACAGTTTACTTGAAAATGAAATTGAATGCTTGAGAAGTAGGAATTAAATTCTCCATCTTATGTATGATGACTTTTCACAAAAGAAGTCAACCACCTGCTAAGCTCCAAGGATACAAGGATAACCTTTAAAGCATCAATTCAGGTAAATTTCAATGCTTGAATAGCATTGGGCTTCTTCTTCCATGCCACTTGCATTATAGTACCAGGGACTAAGGACAGGGTTGGTGATTCCATATCTACAAATGCTAACATGGTAAATCCTTCCCAACGCATTTTGTGACATAAATCTGCAAGTGCAAACCTTGGGCCCCAGGACCCTGGACACATTTCTTGAAAGGTGCTTCTTTCAGCCACAAACACAAGGCTAGAGACAGGGTCCAACCACACTGTATTGCTATTTTATTCTAGTTCTTGATCAACACCAGGAATGAGCTCTTAGGTCCTTATTCATGTCATTAAAATGTTTCATATCCCAAGGGTTAGCATCTGTCTCCTGGAGTCTAGTCCTGCAGACACATGTGTGCTACTCCAGATTATGATAGGTAAATATAGAACACCTGTTACTGATTCTTTCTCAGCAGGTTTTACACAAGGAACACAATTCCATAAAGCCTGATGATGTGTGTCCTGTTTGGACATTGCTTTTGTTTTCAGGACAATGTCCATGTACTCACCATCAGGTTAAGAAATATATCATTATAGGTACGTTAGAGGCCCCTGAATATCCATTCTCTATTATGCCTCCCCTCCAACACTCACAGCCCTCTACCACTAAATTACCTCTACACTCCTAAATTTAACTTAAATGTTGCCTTTTTATTCTTTATAATTTTATCTCATACACATGTATTCTAAACAATATGTTGTTTAGGTTTAGAATCTTATTTTATGAATTGTTTACCAATGCATTTCTTTTGGTCCACATTATGTTTGCAAAATTCTTCCAGGCTGATACCTATCCTGTTGTTGTTGTTGTTGTTTGCCGTCGAGTCGGCCCCGACTCATAGAGACCCCTCCTTGGGTTTCCAAGGTAGTTATCACTACGGAAGTAGGATTGCCCAACCTTCCTTCCAAGGAGTGGCTGGTGGGTTTGAACCGCCAGCCTCCTGGTTAGCAGTCAAGTGCCTTAGGCACTATGTATGCTACCAGAGCTCCTGATACCTATCCTAGGTGGTGCTAATCAACCAAAAGTTTGAAGGTTTGAATCTCCTCAGTCACCTTACAAGAAAGGCCTGATAATCCACTCCTGAAAACCCTATGAAACCCTTGAAAACCCTAAGGAGCCATTGAAAACCTTACGCAGCACAGGTCTACACACACACACACATGGGGTCATCATGAGTAGGTGTTGTCTTGATGGCAACTGGTATTTTACAGTGTTAGTTAAATCATTTTCACTAATCTGTAAATTTTTATTATATTATTACACTGTAATTTATCTCTTTCATTGTTAATGGACTTTTGCATTGTTTTCACTTTTATTTTATTTCCCTCTTACAATCAATGATGTTAGGAGTGTTCATTAAAAAGCTTTCTGGTGCACATCTGTAGAGCTTTCCCTAGGATATTGACTCAAGAATCAGTTCTGTGTTATAGGACTTAAGGCTGTGTAACAGTTTTCCAAAAAGTAGAATTAAGGGTGAGTGAGAGTTCCTATGGCTAGTTATCTTCCCTACACTTAAAATTGTCAAAATATTTAATTTTTCTCTCTCTGCTGATTGGGAAACCATATCTTTTTGGTTTTTACTTGATTTTTCATGATTACTGATGATAGTGAGCATGTTTTATCTTGTTTTCAACCAGCAGCATTTTTTCTTCTGTGAAAGGCTGACTCAGGCCTTTGGCAGTTGTGTTTCTGTCTTGTATCTTTTTTACCAAACATTCCAGTTTTATCTCTAGAAATTTTAATCTTTTTAAGTAATCTATTCCATGCTTAATTTTTTGAATATGTGGAATGAAATAAAACAAAACTAATTTTAATGTCTTCGTTTTGTAAGTCAAATATTTGTGTCAGTAGAGGTTTGCTTTCTATTGATTGATTTTTCTTCACATTATTTGCAATATTTTCCTGCTTGTTTGTATACCTGAAAATTTTTATTGTTTGTCAGACATTGTGATTTTATTTTGGTGAGTCTTAATATTTTGATATTTCTATAAATATGCTGGATCTCTGTTCTGTCATTCAGTTGTGTTATACGGAAACAGATCTTTTGGGGGCTTATGTATAAGATTTTTTTTTTTTTTTTTTATGTGGAACTTGTGGTAGTTAAGGATGTTGTCATCTTGGCTGGGCCTGGTTGAGTGAGTGGGCAGCTGGATGTAGTTATTCCCCATGGTGAACCTGGCAATCAACCCCGTGGTGGAATCCACTGGAGCAGCTGAGTAGCTGCTTTAGGGATGTGGTCTGCTTCCAGTATACAAGAAACAACTTTGAGGAAGGTCTCCAGTTGATAGGCCCCTGAACCCCAAGTTGTTGTTCAGCAGCCTGTCATGTTGCCCTGTCTGTCTTGGGACTTTTAATAGACTTGAATGAATGGCTTGCCATGTGCTTGGTAATATCAGGACTGTGCCTGTTCACCTTGAGTTTGTCAGCCTCAGCAGCTAGAAGCTGCCTGAGGGAAGAGATGCCTCTAGCTTCAGTGGGCCAGGAGCAAAAGGTAGAGCTGAAGACCAAGGTGGAGGGGTTTTCAACCAGCCCCTAGAGTCTGGCACCTGGAACTCAGACTTCTAACCTCCAAAATCTTGAGAAAATAAACTCCTGTTTGTTAAAGCCATCCCATTTGTGGTATTTCTGTTAGAGTGGCACTAGGTAACGAAAACAGGACTTGAGCAGTGTTTAGTCTATGGCTATTTATTTCCTAGTACTGATGTGTGATATTTCTGAGTATTCTACCTAAGCCCCACAAATTTTAAGGTTTCCAGTTTGGCTTGTGGGAACTAGACAATATCCTGTCCTACATGAGTGCCAGATATTCTTTCCTCTACTGTTCTGGGTGTTTTTTCCACTTAACCAAAGAAGTTTCTACAAATGTATGTACTGAGCAGTCTCACTGCCATCGAGTTGGATCTGACTCATAGCGACCCCTCCTTGAGTTTCCAAGGCAGTATCACTATGGAAGTAGATTGCTCAATCTTTCTTCCAAGGAGTGGGTGGTGGGTTTGAACCACCAGCCTTTTGGTTAACAGTCAAATGCCTCAGGCACCATGCCACCAGAGTACTCTACCAAAAACTTGGTGGGAACTTCTGCAAATCTGTAGAGATCTTTCTCTCTCTGCAGTAGCTACAGTCCAGTCTCTGACTGGACTGTGAAATCTAGCTACCTTGATAACCCCAGGCTCTCAGCTTTGTGTCCTCAACTCATTGAGAACAATGAGTTCCACTTGGGTTTTCAATGCTTGGGCAATGACCTAGAATTCTCTCAAGGTTTTAAGCTGAGACAATATCAGAGCTTAGGATGTTTCCCATTTCTTGGGGAACATTACATTTCATTCACTGATATCCAATATCTTGAAACTGTGGCTTTGACAATTTGCTTGTTTGTTTTCATGAGAAAGGGAAATCTGCTTCTTGTTACACCATCTTGGCTTCAAGTGGAAATATTAGTAAGTTTGTTTATTTATTTATTTATTTATTTATTTTATGAATAGGTATTGATTTTTGTCAAATAGTCTTTCTGAACAAAGATTTTTTTTTCATATAATTTGTTAACATTATTAATTATAATAATCTCTTTTCAAAATATTCAACACTGCTTACATTCCTGAAATAAATAAAATTTTGTCATGATGATTCTCTTTTTTTGTATCTTATTTGTGATATTTTACTCAATAGGTTTTCTGCATCTGTGCCCATAAATGAGATAGGCTGGAATTTTTTTTTTTTTTCCTTACAATATGCTTGTTTACAGTTTGTAATGTGATATTATTACAAACAATTTGGAGTGTGCTCAGATTCTCAAATTTCTACATTTTGCTTGTAATTGGAATTGTCTTTCCTCTTTTCATAGAACTTATCTATAAAATCATCTCAGTCTAAGTTTTTTAAGTAAATACTCAATTCTTTTGATTGTTAGATTATTTACATTTTATAATTCTTCCTGAGTTCATTTTGTACGCTTTATTTTTTTCTGATAACACATTCATTCATTGAAGTTTTCAAAATTTATTTGAATATGAGTAATAAAACATTGTTATCTGTTTAACCTCTGCACTATCTAAAACTATGTTCTTTTTTTTTTTCTTTCCCACATTTATTTACTTTTGTCTTTTTAATTTTTTTCTTGACTTAACATGCCTAAATTTGTCTACTTTATTAAACTTTTCCAAGAATCTACAGAGGGCTGTATTTATTCTCCCAACTTATGATCATTTCTAACTTCATTAATTATTTATTTTTTTTTAAATTTCAGTTATTTCACTGTCTGGCTTTATTTTTTCCATCATATTAAATTAGGTCCTTCGCTTATATTATCATATATACAACTAAGTCTATCTATTCTTCATGCAATACTGTGCTATCCTACACATTTTAGACAGATACTATTTTTGTTTGTTTTTTTAAGCATAAGATTTTTTATTTTTTTGGTCTAAGTTTCTTCTCTTTTGGTTCACAGGATTTTATTTTCTCGTTTCAGTTATAATTCTTATTCTAGATGTGCATTTTTAAATTTCCAAATGTTTAAGGTTTTTTATTTTTGTTTTGTGATTAATCTTTAACTTAATTGCTTTGTGATCAGAGTACTCTTGGAAACATTTTGAAGCTATCTTTATAGCTAACACTAGAACTATTTTCATGAATAGTCTATGTGGCCCTGGAAAAGAAAACCTCTCTTTGGATCAAATTTATTAACTACACTATTCAAATGTGCTATATGCTTTTCATTCATCTTGTTATTACTTTGTTACTAGATAGATTTGTTCATCAAAGCCTGTTCCTGTTTTGCTAATATGAGATAGTTCTTTTTTATCTATGTATTATACATTTAACATTATTATGTTTAATTTTAAACATATGTTACATGTTAAAATTATTTTGTCATCCTGTGGAATTGAATATTTTAGGTTAATGCCATAAACTTTTAGATTATGGGTAAACCATAAACTCTTTACTTTGGGTAAAGCCTTCCTTAAGACCTATTTGACTGATCTTAATATAACTACATAATCGTTCAATAGGCGGCATTTTTTTGATAGTTTGTTGTTCATTTGACTATAATTCTTCCAATGCACATTTGTTTCTTGAAACAGCTGATATCTCTGTTTTTTTTAATAAATCAAGTATTACAGTCTTTATCTGGAGAGTTTATTGCATTAATGTGATTTATTACCATAATACTTGTGTTTGAATTTATTTCTTCAATTTTTTTTCTCCTTTGTTTTCTTTTTCCAATCTTACTCCTCCATCCTTTACTTTCACCTATTTTTAATATTTTATTATTTTTTTAATTACATTTTTACCTTTACTCTTTTAGGTAAGTGAACTATGTGTTTAATGTCTATAATATTAATATTCATGTAAATATATTAACCTAATTCTGTAGTTAATATTTACATCTAAATATGGTTACATCTTTAATTCTCATTTAACAATAAAATAGCTTAAATAACAATAGCTACAATTGTGTCCACTTTATTTATATTCTGTTTTGGTTCAATTCTGATCTATTTCCAACCTCTAAATTAGCAACTGCTAGTATTAATTTTCCTGTGTGTGAGACAAAAAAAAATTGTGGTTGTTTATTAACCTCAAGTTTGGCAGTTCAAACCAACCCAGTGACAGTGCAGAAGAAAACTTTTTCTTAAATACATTCTCTAGAACTACATAGAATTTCCTTTAAAACATATCTTTTGGAGATAGCTTTTCTTTCTGAGACTATTTTTTATTTTAACCACTTTGGAGTTCTCCAAGACATGACTCTAATATACAAGTAAGTATTATTAGTAATCTTTGAAACAACACCAGTGGAAAGAAAAAAAAAAAAAAAAGACTAGAGAGTAGGATATACCAAGCTGCAATATGGTAAAAATGAAAGCCTCAGCCTTAGCCATACAGGGAGTTCTGATAATGGAATGACTCATCAGAGCTGTTTCTACTTGGGCTAGGATGCCAAGCCTTTGCACTCTGTCAATGATTGGTCATTAAATATGGTCTTCATGAAGAAAGGGATGTAGACTTGTTTAAAAAGCTTTCTCCAGCTGAGGTGATCCCCAAAGGTGGTTTAGAAGTCAGAAGTTATGCTCATGAGGTGGTGCAGTAAGACCTTTCCTGAGGGGAGATCTGGGACCTGGGCAAGTATTGCAGTGGCCACCACAACTATGCATAGAGTTATACATTGAAATGTATTCTCTATAAGCACAAAAACAATGATTCTGCTGTTTTGACTTGTAATGTTATGGTTCCACTACTCATCTGTCAGTTTGTCATAGTGTGGGCTTGCATGTTGATGTGATACTAGAAGCTATGCCACTGGTATTTCAAATGCCAACAAGGTCATCTATGTGGACTGATTTCAGTGGAGATTCCAGATTAAAATAGATTAGGAAAAAAGACCTGGAGATCTACTTATAAGAAATTGAGAATATCTAATTAATAGCAGTGGAACTTTGTCTGATATAGTGCTGCAAAAAGAGCCTCTAAGGTTGTTGTTGTTGTTATGTGCCATTGAGTTGTCTCCAACTCATAACAACCTTATGTCCAACAGGACAAAACACTGCCTGGTTCTGCGCCAACCTCTAAGGTAAGAAGGTGAGATATGACTAGAGAAGAGCTGCCTCCTCAAAGTAAGTCAACCTTAAGATGTTGATGGAGTAAACCTTCCTGGACCTTCATTAGCTGATGTGATGAGACTCAAAATGTGAAGAAATAGTTGTAAACATCCATTAATATTCTTAACATGGAATGTGAAAATTATGAATCGATGATTACTAAAAGTTTTCAAAAATGAAAAGAAATGCTTGAAGATAGATATTCTAAGCTTTAATGAGCTGAAGAGGACTGGTATTTGCCATTTTGGATCAGACAAACATATAGTTTATTTTGCTGGGTATAACAAACTGAAGAGGAAGTGGGAAGAGAGCTATTACATTGTGAGGAATGCAGTTAATATCATGAAACACAATGTGTATGAAATGCTGTATGGAAAATGAATTTCCTGTGTAAACTTTCATCCAAATCACAATTAAAAAAAAAAAAAAAAGAGCTGAACAGAAAATTTCAAAGAGTGGCTTGAATAGACAAAGTAAAGCATTACTATGTAATGTGCAAAGACCTGGTGTTAGAAAACAAGAACACATTCACAGTTTTCAAGCTGAAGAAATTGAAGAAATATATCTAAGCCTTAAGATGCAATACTGAAAATTCTGTGAGCTAAATCTTGAATGACATAGAGAACATTAAAAAGAAGATGGAAGAAATACACAGAGTCACTGTACCAAAAAGAATAAATCAATTTTCAACATTTCTGGAGGTAACGTAAGATCAAGGACCAATGATATTAAATGAAGAAGTCCAAATTGCTCTACAAGCATTGGAACAAAACAAGGTACCAGTAATTGATGGAATACCAATTGAGATGTTTCAACAAAGGGCTGCAATGGTGGAAGATCTCACTCATCTATGTCAAGAAATCTGGCTACCCAAGTAGAAAAGATACTTATCTGTGACCATTCCAAAGAAAAGTGATCCAATAGATTGTGGAAATTATCAACTAAATATCATTCATATCATACACAAGTAAATTTTTGCTGAAAATTGTTCAAAAATTATTGCAGCAGACATTGACAGGGAACTGCCACATATTGAAACCTATTTCAAAGAAGGTATGGGAAAAGAGACATCATTACTGATGTCAGATAGATCTTGGCTGAAAGCAGAGGATACCAGAAATATATTTACCAGTGTTTTATTGACTATAAAAAGGCATTTGACTGAGTGTACAGTAACAAATAATGGATAACATTGTAAAGAATGAAATTTCAGAATACTTAATTGTGCTCATGTAATTTCAGAATACTTAACTGTACCTACATCAAGAGGCAGTTATTTGAACAGAAAAAAGGGGACATTGTATGGTTTAAAATCAGGAAAGTTGTGCAACATGGTTATACCTATTCAATCTGTATGCTGAACAAATAATCCAAGAAGCTGGACTATATGAAGAATAACACACTAGCAGCATTGGAGGAAGACTCATTAAAACCCTGCAATATGTAGATGACACAACTTTTCTTGCTGGAAGTGAAGAGGACTTTAAACACTGATGAAAATCAAAGACTACAGCCTTCAGTAGGATTATACTTCAACATAAAGAAAATAAATATCCTCACAACTGGATCAATAAACTACTTCATCATAGGTGGAGAAAAGATTGAGGTTGTTAAGGATCCATTTCACTAGGATCCACAATCCATACCTATGGAAGTAGGAGTAAAGAAATCAACATATTGACTTGGACAATTCTGCTGCAAAAGACCTTCTTAAAGTATCAAGTGAGAAGATGCTATTTTGAGGATTTATGTGTGCCTGACCTTAGTCATGATATTTTCAATTATCTCATATGCATAAAAAAGCTGGACAATGAATGAAGAAGATCAAAGAAGAATTGAGGTCTTTGAATTACAGCATAAATGAAAAAAATGAATATACCAGGGATTGCTAGAAGAATAAGAGCTCTGGTAGCATAGTGCCTAAGGCACTTGACTGCTAATCAAAAGGCTGGCAGTTCAAACCCACCAGCCATTCCTCAGGAGGAAGTTTGGGTGATCTACTTCCATAGTGATACTGCCTCGGAAACCCAATGAGGGGTCGCTTTGAGTTGGGGCTGACTTGATGGCACATAACAACAACAACAACAGCTAGAAGAATGAATAAATATGTCTTGGAATAAATAAAGGCAGATGTTTCTTAGAAGCCAGGTTGGTGAGACTTTGCTCATGTGCTTTGAACATATCCCTGATAGGACATCATTCTTGGTAAAGGAGAGGGTCAGTGAAATACACAGGGACTCAATGAGAAGGACTGACAGAATTTACTTTGTTTTTGCAATGTATGGATTCATTATTTTAAATTTTCAGCAATTCAAAAAATATTATGCATATTTGCACACACATATATGTACATTTTTCTATATTCCAATACTTTCAGATATAACAATAGGACTGGTAAGTCAGATATCTAATCAGCTATACTTGGGCAAAAGTAAATTTCATAATTGGTATAAATATAAAATCTGAATCCTTCAAACATTCTCAAAGGTATTTCTCTTTATTTTTTTCAATAGAAGAAACAAAATGTTTATATTGTCAAATAACAAAATAACTTTTAGCATGCTTTTGAAATACTAATTCAATTTGAAGGTTAATTCTATAAAATCAGTACTAGATTTCCTTAATTCTGCAAAGTGAAAAATATTAATTTCAGTTCTACTCATGTTATTGTTGTTATGTGTCGTCGAGTTCGACCCAACTCATAGCAACCCCTCCTTGGGTTTCCGAGGCAGTATCACTATGGAAGTAGATTGCCCCATCTTCCTTCCGAGGAGTGGCTGGTGGGTTTGAACCACCAGCCTTCTGGTTAGCAGTCAAGTGCCTTAGGTATTATGCTACCAGAGCTCCTATATATATTATTAATACATATGAAATCATTACATAATAAAGTTCAGAAGTATACTACAAAATGATTGTAATAGGATGATAAATTTGATACAAATATTCAAAATTCTCCCCAAATCATCTGTCCTTCTAGGTTTATACATTTGGCCTAAGATAAAATATAGAGAATTCACACTGAGCTATGTGATGAAAAAGAATTATTTCACTACTTTCTGACTTCTCAAAAATTATATAAATTTTAAAAATATGTGTATAGTTAAAAAAGGGTTTATATTTATAATTTTTAAAATAAAGTAGTGATAGAAGAAAAACTATAAAATATTCTTATTTGAATCATTTCTTGGTCTCAAGTTCAGATATTGGGGTACTTGTGAAATATATAATGTAACTCAAAGTGATTGGTATAATGAGGCAGAAAGAAATAAGGAAGTTGTGAGTACATGGTGCTATAGTGTCCTATGCTGTGAAGAATTTCTGCATGGTATTCTGGGACAGTTAAGAAATGAGAAAATGACTAAGGCTATCCTAATCTCCATCTTTTCTGAGTTGCCTCAGCTAGATATGTATATTCTGATATTTCTGCCTTGTTGTTGTTGTTGTTGTTATTTGCCATCGAGTCGGCCCCGACTCATAGCGACCCCTCCTTGGGTTTCCAAGGCAGTATCACTACGGAAGTAGGATTGCCCAACCTTCCTTCTGAGGAATGGCTGGTGGGTTATATGGTGATATTAGTATTTCTGGCAATCTGCTTTTAAAAACTCAGCCATTCATGTGAGTTGAACATTTACCTCAAGTAGACACACGCCCTTGAGAGAACAATCATGGGAGAAGGAAGGGCAGCTTGTGCACAGGGAGACAGCTCAGGGGGCAGGAGAGTATGGAGGGATGGACATTGGGAAGTGGTACCATGGGGAGGAAGTTGGAGGGGAGCTATTGCATTGTGGTAAACTGTGGTCAATAACATGAGACAAAGTATATGTGAACTGCTGTATCGAGAGTGAATTTACTCTGTAAATCTTCACCCAAATCACAATAAAAAAAAAAAAAAAAAACTCAGCCATTGAAAGCTCTAGGAGCACAGTTTTATCTGACACAGCTGAGATCATCATGAGTTGGAATCAACTCAAAAGCAACTGTTTTTTATTCATTCTTTGAGTCATTTCCAAAATGGCAAAATTACTTAATATTTTCAATAGATAACCATAAAAATTTGAAATTTATTTAGTTCCCCTGAAGATAGAAAGATGTAAAATGGAAGACAGATTTTAGTAATCTTGGTGACAAACTATTGGAACAGAGTGATTCAAAATTCCAAATTCTTATTTGTTTTTTAAAACCTGGCCACATTCATTCTTATCTAAAAGAGAATGTTCTAAAATCATGAGAGAAATGTTGGTAGTTCATATAAAAATAAATAGGAATTGACAGCTCTGCTTGATGGTCATGTAAATGGCCAGCATTCAGTGATATAATAACATTAAATAAGAGGATATCTCAACTGGCTTAAGGAAAGCAGCTTTTGGAAATCTGAACATAAGAGATTTTACAGTTCAAAGAAGCATGTGTGCATGCTTTTGGTATTGGAAATTATAACAACACAGCTGGAATTCACAAAGAGTCTCCAGTCTCTGGAGGGAAAGTAGGAATTGTGAATAATAATGCCTCTGGTGCATATGCAGGTTATCATGGTAGAAATTTAATGTTAGATTAACAAAATAATATTCCCATAAACCATGGTATAAGATGGGGATGGGACTGCAGGTACAGGCAAAAATCCAATAACCAGAACTTGAACACAAACAGCAAAGTTATATTAGCACATAGGCATCTGATTTTCAGCATTAGGCCCTATTGAGTCAGAGCATGGCATCAAAATTGAAGCCTGTATAACCAAAAGCAATTATTTTTGAGTGAAAGGGCCAGGTACAAGATAGTAGGGTGCTATGGAAATTGAGGTAAACATCAGAGGTGCCTTCTCATAGGAGGAACCTGCTCTTACCACTCCACGGGATTGTTGGCATGTAGGTTCTGTGGACATTTTTTTTTTTTTTTTTCAGAGCAAAATCAGATATCTTTGTATTTTGATAAATCTTTTTGCAATGTAATTTTGAACATTACATTTTTTATCATTTTTCAGGCTGAATTTCCTTCCACTCAGCTCCTGGTTTGTTTCCTCTAGATTAGAGAGTGTTATCTTACTTCTGTTTAAAGTCAAGGACATTTCACGGATTTCAGAGATTGACAAGTGGTTCATTTTACAGATGGAAGCTAAGTGGAAAGGGAGGTAGGGAAAGCAAGCATTCAAAGCCTGCAAATTCAGCAATGCCTGACAAAAAGTGCTTATATCTGCTTAATGTTTTACATTTTGCCAAGTACTGTTTATAATGCACAAAGTATTTCATCCTGTCAAAGATCTTTGTAGTAAATAGTATTGCTACCATAGTTAGCAAACAAGAAATCTGAAGTTCAGGGAGCAAATAAAAGACTGGGACTCCACTCAGTTCTTTTAAGTATGGCCTAGTCCTCTGTGTGCTCTTGCACACTTGCCTCTCATAGGCAGAAATGTGAACCTTACACCCTTATGTCCTGTATCAGAAAGCTTTCTTCTTTGAATAGAACTCCTCTCAAATTGGCCTAAATAGTAAAGAATCTTATCGTACAAATCATGGCTCTAACTCTGTTCCTCCAGGATTCTATTCATTTTGACCTCCTTGTGTTGACTTTGTCATCAGGTAACTTCCTTTATGGTTGCAGGGTGGCTCCTTGGGGCAAATGCAGCAATATGTTCCCACATTCACACCTGGAAAGAGAGAGAAACACTGACTCTCACAAAATATGAAGGCACTGCTTTCAAAAGTCTCTGTACTTCTTAGTGGCTAAACTTGACTTAATTCAGTAGAAACTGAGCCAAATGCAGACAAGACAAATGAGTATACTAATCAAGTCACACTACCATGTAGAACAAATATCAATCCTCAAATGTTTATTGCTTCTAGAAATAAACTAAACCATTTTGGGAATAGTGATTGAATGTCTACATCAACTAGAACAATGGTTCCCTACAGTGTGAAGCCAGAACTCTCTGGCTGATGTGCACAGCCCCTTGTTCTGCTTTAAATGTGTTAAGTATCTCTTGGTAAAGCAGACTTCAGGTCTATCTCCAAAGCATATGAAGCTCTGAAACTGTCCCAGAGTTCAGAAGGGACTTTCTTCAACAGCCTAATGTCATGTCTGACCTAGAACTTATGTATTTTTAGTTCAGGTTTTTTGAAAAAAAACATCAAATATTACACACTCATATTAGCCCTGTCAAAGAATTGCTTCCTTGTTTTACTTGTGGAGGAGAAATAGACCTCACTTTCCAAATCAGGAACAAAGCAATTATTTAGGAATCTGTTTGTGTAGTTAAATTGAACAAATATTTACTGAGTAACTTCCAAGTCTAAAACACATTGCTTCTGCACTTAGTAATGACTTGCATACTGTTTGTACTTCATTAATGTATTTATATGTTGCATCTGTTGTTAGCTTGCACAGTAAGTAGTTTATCTAGTTTCATTGTACACATGTTTGTAGATTGTTATCTCTTAAACAAGATTTTAGATGATTCTGTACTCTTCCTCATGACAAATAGCCTTAGTGTAGTACCTTCCCTCTTTTAAAAATGCAAAAAGAGTACACAGAAAAGTAGCCTTACAAGAATTAGACATATGTTTAAGAAATGTTAAGAGTCACACATCAAACCTCATCCTTTATTCATATTTGGTCAGACATCTAACCTTTTTTCATGTTCAGCCCAGGTTTGATCCCAGGGCCTTATGTGTTGATATGATTAATATTTCCTTTTATCAATAACCTGATCTTTTTTCTCTCTGGGATGGATGAAGTATTATATTTTGGTATATTATTTATGAAAATAATAAATTTTCATAAAATTTACTTTATGAAATTAATTCTTTGCATAAATGTGAAGCCAAAGGAGATAACAGAGCAGAGCAGTGACAGGGATCCAGGTAAGGGGAGGGACCCAGGTCCTACCACCAAGAGACAGGAAAGCTGGGGAAAGCCAGCCAGAGGGGAAAACAGAGCAGAGCAGCACAGGGATCCAGGTAAGAAGAAGGACACAGGCCCCACTCCAAAGAGGCAAGAAAGCAGGTGAAAGTAAAGCCAGTGGGATGACAGAGAGAGCAGTGGCAGGAATCCACATAATGGGAAGATTGAAAGGTTTCAAACAGCTAAGGAAGAAAAACTTGACTGTCAGTTTGTTGTACTTTGGTGGCTTGTGCGTCGCTGTGAGGCTTGAGGCTGTTCCACCAGTGTTTCAAAAGCCAGCAGGGTTGCACATGTTGCACAGGTTTCAACTCAGCTTACAGACTGAGATAGACTAGGAAGAAGGAAGGCTCCATCCACTTCTCAAAGAATTGGCCAGGGAAAACCTTATGAATAGCAGAGAAACAATGTCACATTCATTACTGCACAACTTTATGAATAGCCCAGGAACATTGTCCGAATCAGTGCAGGAGGACAAGGCCCTTAGGTCAGAAGGCTCTCAAAATAGGACTGGGAAAGAGTTGCATCATCAGAGTTGAACCAACCTTACTAATATGGATAAAGTAAAGCTTTTGAGATCTTCATTTGTTGATGTGACATGAACCAAATTGAGGAGAAACAGCTGCAAATATCCATTAATAATCAGAACATGGAATGTATGAAGTATGAATATAGGAAAATTAGGAGGGGTCAAAAATGAAATGGAATGCACAAAGATTGATATCCTAGGCATTAGTGAGCTGAAATGGAACAGTTTTCAGCATTTTGAATCAGACAACCATATTATCTACTCTGCCGGGAATGACAATTTGAAGAACAGCAGCATGGCATTCATCATCACAAAGGATGTTTCAAGATCTGTCCTGAAGTACAATGCTGTCAGTGATAGGATGATATCCATATGATATGCCTACAAGGAAGACCAGTTAATATGACTATTATTCAAGTTTGTGCACCAACCATCAAAGTCAAAGATGAAGAAATTGAAGATTTTTATCAACTTCTGCAGTCTGAAATTGACTGAACATGCAATCAAGATGTGTTATCACTGGTGACTGGAATGCAATAGATGGAAACAAAGAAGAATGACCGGTAGTTGGAAAATTTGGTCTTGGTGACAGAAATAATGCTGGAGATTGCATGATAGAATTTTGCAAGTCAATGACTTATTCACTGAAAATCCTTTTTTTCAACAACACAAACAGTGGCTATACACATGAACTTCGCAAGATGGAACACACAGGAATCAGACTGATTACATCTGTGGCAAGAGGCGATGGAAAAATTAAATATCTTCAGTCAAAACAAGGCAAGGAGCTGATTGTGGAACAGACCATCAACTGTTCATATGCAAGTTCAACTTGAAGTTGAAGACAATTAAAACAAGTCCAAGAGAGCTGAAAATATGATCTTGAATATATCCCTCCTGAATTTAGAGACCATCTAAAAAATAGATTTGATGCATTGAACACGAATGACCTAAAGCAGAAGAATTGTGGGATGACATTAAGAATATCATCCCTGAAGAAAGCAAGAGGTCATTAAAAAGATGAGAAAAGAAGAAAAGATCAAAATGAATGTCAGAAGAGACTCTCAAACTTGCCCTTGCACAGCAGAAGCTAAACAAAATGGAAGAAATGACAAGATAAAATAGCTGAACAGAAGATTTCAAAGAGTTGATTGAGTAGACAACGCCAATTACTATAATAAAATGTGCGAAGACTTGGAGTTAGGAAACCAAAAGGGAAAGACACGCTCAGCATTTCTCAAGCTGAAAGAACTGAGGAAAAAATTTAAGCCTTGAGTTGCAATATTGAAAGATTCTATGGGCAAAATATTGAATGATGCA
>NW_006921807.1:2988609-3017326 GCF_000298275.1 Orycteropus afer afer | reverse complement strand
ATTGTAAATTTTGGTCAATGTCATGAGACAAAGTATATGTGAACTGCTGTATGAAAAGTGAATTTACTCTGTAAATCTTCACCCAAATCCTAATAAAATTAAAAAAGAAAAATGAAAGGAATACACGGAGTCATTGTACCAAAAATAACTGGTTGATCTTCATCCATTTCTGGAGGTGTGATATGTTCAAGAACCAATGTTATTAAAGGTTGAAATCGAAGCTGCACTGAAAGAATTGGTGGAAGAACAAGATTCCGGGAATTGACAGAATACCCATTGAGATGTTTCAATGAGCAGATGCCTTGCTGGAGGCACTCACTTAGCTATGCCAAGAGATTTGGAAGACAGCTACCTGGCCAACTAACTGGAAGGAATCCATATATGTCCCTATTCCAAAGAAAGGTGATCCCACAGAATGTGGGAACAATATATTAATGTTGCACACAAGTAAAGTCTTTCTGAAGATAATTCAAAAAATGGTTGCAGCAGTATATTGACAGAGAAATTCCAGAGGTGCAAGCTGGATTCAGAAGAGGATGAGGAAAAAAAGATATCATTGCTTTGCTGATGTCAGATGGATCTTGGCTCAAGGCAAAAAATCCCAGAAAGATGTTTACTTGTGTTTTATTGACTATGCAAAGGCATTTGATTGTGTGGATCATAACAAACTGTGGATAACATTGAGAAGAATGGGAATCCCAGAACACTTAATTGTACTCATGAGGAAACTGTACATAGACTAGGAGGTGTATGCTGTTCAAACAGAACAAGCGGACACTGCATGGTTTAAAATCAAGAAGAGAGTGTGTCAGGGTTGTATTCTTTCACCATACCTATTAAATCTGTGTGCTGAGCAAATAATCTGAGAAGGTGGACTATATGAAGAAGAACGTGACATTAGGATTGGAGGAAGAATCACTAACAACCTGCAACACACTGATGACACAACTTTGCTTGCTGAAAGTGAGAATGACTTAAAATACTTACTGATGAACATTGAAGACTACAATCTGTGATATGGATTACATCTTAGTATAAAGAAAACAAAATTCCTCACAACTGGACCTATAAGCAGCACAAAGATGAATAGAGAAAAGATTGAAGTTGTCAAAGACTTCACATTGCTTGGTTCTATAATGAACGCCAATGGAAGCATCAGTCAGGACCAGAGACATATAGCACTGGGCAAATCAGCTGCAAAGAACCTCTTTCAAGTGCTGAAGAGCAAAGATGTCTTCTTGAGGACTAAGGTGTGCCTGACACAAGCCATGGTATTTTCAATCACTTCATATGCATGTGTGACTTGGTCAACGAAGAAGGAGACTGAAGAAGATTTTATGCTTTTGAGTTGTGGTGCTGGCAAAGAATGCTGAGAGTACTATGGACTGCTACAAGAACTAACAAATCCATCCTGAAGGAAATGCAGTCGGAATGCTCCTTGGAAGGGAGAATGGCCAGACTTTGTCTCATCTACTTTGGACATGTGTCAGAAGGGACCATTCCCTGATGAAGGATGTCATGCTTGGTAAGGTGGAGGGTCCATGAAAAAGTGGGGAAGGCCCTCAACGAGATGGATTGACACAGCGGCTATGGTGATGGGCTAAAGTATAGCAGGTATACCAGAGCTGGTGCTGGACTGGGAAGTGTTTCGTTCTGCTGTGCATAGTGTCGCTGTGAGTAAGAGACAACTTGACGGCACCTAACAATAACAACATTGATGAAAAGAAAAAAAAAAAAAAACAACAAAACTTTGCTACCTTTACTCTCTACCACTCATCCCAGACTTATGTGAGTTGTTTGAGAAGAGAAAGGGACTATGATAATTTCATTGTTTGTATGAGGGATTTGATTAAAGATTCTTCAGTTTCAGCATCATTAATCATGGGAACTTATAAACATTCAGGAAGAGAATATGCAAACCTGACACTTTTGTTTTGTTGGGAGGAACGGGTTATACATCTTTTCATTTTTCTTAAATATTTCTGAACATTGTTTCAGGTTTTTTTTTTTTTTTTTATAACAAGGAATAGGTAAAGTAGTGCTCAAAACATTTAAAAGCTAATCTGTTTACACACGTCTATAGTTTTGGCTTGGAGGCCCTGGCTAACATAAAAGTGATATATATTGGAACAAGAAAAAAGTAAACATTTAATAATTTCAGAACAGTTTCTGTGGTATAAAAGCCAAGAATTTTCTCATTATTTTCCAAGCTAATTTATATTTTATAGATCTAAAGAGAAAAAGTTGAAACACCAGTAAAGATTTTAAAAGGCCCAGAATAATAGTATATTTTATCAGTCTAGGGTTGCTTGCTACAGTTTTAAATGACTTGTTATTTCACTTCCTTTGAATTGCTTAAAATTTGGGTGCATGTTTGTAATTTGATAAACTAGCTTCACAATCAATTATTTTTAACAAATAAGCTGTTAGAAAGTTAGATCAAGTTATAAGGTTATATTCTACCCTGAGAATATGTGGATAGATTCTACTATAGACTACAAATGGAGAGTAAACATGTGAATTACTAATATAAATATTTCATCTGTTGTGGTCAAGGAATTGAAGTATAGAAATCACCTACTTAATTCCTGAACAAGCTCATGAATCATGTTTAATAATTTGTATGTAGCACCTTGTAGACATATTTGTTTTCTTCAGACATATATCTTCTATGCAGAGACATGGTTTATTGAGTTATTATTCTTATAAAATAGTGTGTCATTAGTGGTGTGGCAGCAAATGATACCCTCTAACCAGAAGCATGTTAGAAGATAATGAATTGTCAATGCAATGTAATGTGACCTCTGGGCTTTACTTGGCTTATTAGGATACTAAAATAGAAAGTAAGAGCTAATTTATACAAATCAATTCTTGCAATGACTTTAGTGTTTGTACAGGAAAGAGAGGAAAGAACAAGTGGCACACAAAAAGATGACCTTACTGGAGAAGAATGGAGTCATGAAATAAGCAACTTGATTAAGCTTTTGCTGTATCACTTACAACATGAAGCCTTGTTCCACATTCCCATGGCATTTCTGATAAAGTATACAATTCTTGCTGATGCTTAGTTAAGTTGGATTTCTTTGGTAAGTAAAATAATTACAGATGATGTTTAGTGCATTCTTATTCTAAGCCAAATAGATGACCACATTCGTTCCTCAAACAATATATGTATTTTTTATGCTATTATTGTTATCCCTAAGGCCCTAAGTGGTAAAAACAGTTACCACACTAAACTGCTAACTAAAAGGCTGAAAGTTCAAGTCCACCAAGAGGTGCTGCAGAAGAAAGATCTAGCTAGTTATTCCTAAAAACAAGCCATTGAAAACCCTGTGGAGCGCAATTCTACCCACACATGTGAAGTCACCATGAGTCAGAGTGTATGTACTATAGGGCAACTGGTTTTTCTAGAGGTTTTATTGTCATCCCTCTTTAAAATGAGGAAACATGAGTTTTTGGAAGATTATGTCATTTGTGTAAGGTTATTGAGCTTATAAATAATAGATTGTGAATTTTAACTAAGGTCCTTTGACTCATGAGATGACATCCTTAACCATTTGAGCAAAGTTGCTATTGTGAGTCCTGATTGAGAATACGATCTGTCCACATGGGCTTTTCAAAACTGGTGAATATCTGCTTTACATATGATGAATCTGAAACTTAAATAAATTAATAACTAGCAGAAGATTACTTAGTCAATACAGGGAAGAGCCACAATTTAATTTAGTTGTACCTAATTCCAAAGTCCCTGAAATTTCTATTCACCACATTTTAATAAAAATGTTCAATGTTCCTAAATTAAATGTCATTTATATTCCTATAGAAAGTATTGCTTTTGTCTGATTGACCTATGGGTTAACTTACTTTGAACAGCTCCTCTAAGAGTCTAATTCTGTTTTTGATGTTTGACTGTTGACAGCTTTAAAATTATGCCACTCTTCATCCCCTTCTGCTTCACATCTGGGCAAGCTAATAAAGAGCGCACATGTTCCATTCTTTGGTATCTGAGAGATTTTCAACCGTGTGACACAAGCCAGCCTACTTGGAATCCTCACCCAGCTACCTTACCACTTCCCCACACACACACACACAAAATAATAATAAAAGTCAATCCAGTCTCCTTTTGCACATCTCTATAACCATTTCTGGTTTGGGACCAGCTCTGCTTTGCCGAGGAAGCTTCCATAAATGAGTTAAAAACACCTTTTCATACCCTCTTGGTGTGAGTACGAAATCATCAGTCTTGACATTCAAAGAAGTTTTAGGTGATTTCCATCCCCTTTAACAGGGTGACCACCACAGTTCTCAACATATATTTTCAAAACTCAAGCAGAAAACAGTATTTGCTGGAAGTATATTGGGTAGCTCATAGAATTAACAGCAGAGTGGAGAAGCTGGCTGAGTAACTGGGCATTTACTAAGACTATCTTGGTAGTAGAACAGAGAGCCAAAATCATGCCACAGGGACATTGTGGTTAGGAAATTATGTACTGCTGGCACTACATTTTTGTGTGCTTCCAAAGACTTCTCCAAAAGAGTCAAAAGAGAACCTACAGATTGGGAAAAAATATTTGGCAATGACATATCTGATAAGGGACTTATCTCTATAATTTATAGAAAATTCCAACACCTAAACAATAAAAAGAAAAACAATCCAATTAAAAATTGGGCAGAAGACACGAATAGACACTTCATCAAGGAGGATATTCAAGTAGCCAAACACATATGAAGAAATGCTCATGATCATTAGCTATTAGAGAGATGCAAATCAAAACAACAATGAGATACCATCTTGCTCCAACACTAGTAGCAAAGTTCAACAAGACAGAAAATAACAAATGCTGGTGAGGTTGTGGAGAGATTGGGACTCTCATACACTGCTGGTGGGACTGTAAAATGGTACAACCATTGTGGAAAGCAGTATGGTGATGCCTTCAAAAGTTGGAATTAGAAATACCATTTGACCCAGCCATTCCATTACTAGGTATATACCCTAAAGAAGTGAGAGCCATGACAAGAATAGATATATGCACACCCATGTTCATCACAGCACTATTTACAATAGCCAAAAGATGGAAACAACCTAGATATCCATCAACTGAGGAATGGATATCCAAACTATGGTACATACACACAATGGAATACTATGCAACACTAAAGAATAATGTAGAATCTGCAAAACACCACATAACATGGATGAACTTGGAGGACATTATGCTGAGGGAAATAAGTCAATCACAAAAGGACAAATATTGTATTAGTCCATTATTGTAAAAGATAAGGAAAGGTTTATCTATAGAAAGAAATTTTCTTTGTTGGTTACCATGGGTGGGAGGGGAGGGGAGGAAACGCTGTTAGATAGATAGAGAAAAGTATTGATTTGGGTGAAGAGAAGGGCAATGTACCAAATATGAGTGACCAATATGGTGGTATTGAGGATGAGAAAGACAGAGAGGTACATGGAAGGTACAGACAATAAATACGAACCCTTTTGCACATACAGTACTGCATTGTCAGTGAAGGCAAACATGGGTATATGGGTGGATAGATGGGTGGACAGGCTGAACAATTAGGTACATCTATGAAAAGAGGAATGTATCCAAGAACATATATAAGGTTGGCAGACATTGGCCCTATAAGTTTATGTGAATGATCAGAATTCCCAAGTGTATTGTAGAGCTGACAAGGGGCAAGGTTGTGGTCACTGCTTGGTCACAGCCAGCTACCCAGAGGGACCGAGTAGTTGAACCTGTAGGCTTGGGACCATAGTCACAGGGAACATCAAGCTCAATTGGCATAACATATTACACAAAATATTGTTCCTCTTCCTACTTTGGCGAGTAGCGACTGGGATCTTAAAAGCTAACAAGCTGCCATCTAGATGCAACGATGGGTCTCTCCTCGTCCAGAACAAAGAAGAATGAAGAAAACCAAAAGCCATGGAAACAATTAGTCCTAGTGACTGGTACACCATCCGATCTGCAGTCTATACAACTATGAGACCAGAAGAACTAGATGGTGCCCAGCTACCACTGTCATCCACTTGGAAGGGGATCTATGTAGGAGATCCTTGATAGAGAGGGAGAACAATGTGGAACAAAACTCAAAATCATTTGGAGAAAAAAAAAAGGGTGGCAGACCAGGTTTGCTGCTCTGATAGAGCCTGGTGGAACCACTGAGGCTATGGCCCCTAGCTGCTCTTCAGGACTGGAATTGAACCCACACCTGTGGTTTCCCACCAAACAAATATAGGCATATGAGTTGAACATTTACCTCAAGTAGATACACTCCTTGGAGAGAACAATCATTGAGAAAGAAGGGCTGCTTATGCACAGGGAGACAGCTCAGGGGGCAGGAGTGTATGGAGGATGGACACTGGGAAGAGGTGACTATGGGGAAGAAGTGGGAGGGGAACTTGCATTGTGGTAAACTGTGGTCAATGACATGAGACAAAGTATATGTGAACTGCTGTATGGAAAGTGAATTTATTCTGTAAATCTTCACCCAAATCACAACAAAATATATAGATAGATAGATAGATAGATATTCTGATGCTAGCATACCTGTTCTACAATATCCTTTGACACAGTAATGTGGTAATTACCATTTTTTTTCATTACGTCTTTTCTTAGTTCAGCTTTTATGAGGTTATTCTATTAGGATTAATTACCCTAACTACTATTTCTTTTTTACTTTTTGAATTTTCCTCACCTCCAAATAAAGACATTGATCAAGTTCCTCCCTTTCTCTTTCTTTCTACTCTCTCACAGAAACAGCACTCATCTGAATGTTGTTGTTATTAGGTGCCATCCAGTCAGTTCCAATTCATAGTGACCCTGTGTGTATAACAGAAGAAAGCATTGCCTGGTCCTAAGCCATCCTCACAATTGTGGCTATGCTTGAGCTCATTATTACAGACACTGTGTCAATGTATTGCATTGAGGACCGTCCTCTTTTCCCCTGACTCTCTACTTTACCAACCATGATGTCTTTCTCCAGGGACCTGGAGGGACCTCCAGGGATCTGCATAGCCTCACCTATTACCGATATACCAAAACAAACCAAAATTAAAATCAAAACAAAAAAAAACCTTTGCTCTTGATTGAATTCCTACTCATGGTGACCTATGTATTACAGGGTAGAATTGGGTGTCATAGGATTTTCTCTTGTGGAATCTTTATGGAAAGGGATTTACAGCCCTTCCTTCCATGGCAATATTGGACGGGTTTGAACCATAAACTTTTAGGTTACTGGTTGAATGCAAAGTATTGGTGCCACCCACAGATCCTACTATGTCTTTGGATGGTACTAAATCTACATTTCTAACCTAAGTATCTCTGTAGATTCAGTCTTTCATTTCTGTTTCCCTTCTGAATATTTACATACAAGTTTTCTTCTACAGTTTCAAAGTGAGAATGACTAGCTATCTTCCCCCAAGCCCGGCTCCTTTTCAAGATGCACGTACCTCTGTATTCTAACCAGTGTTCTAGTTATTCCACCTCTATCCTGGGTTATGTTTCCTTCTTCATGGCCCGTGTCTTCAATTGTTCATGGACATTTTGCCAAATCATTATGAATAGACTAATAAGAATCAGAACACATTAACCAAATTAGACCAGGTCTGATTGAAGATCATTTTGACTCAGGGATTTATTGAATTCACATATTTGTGTCTTCAAATTATTTGATGAAATGAGACTATTTAGGAAGAAATATTCAATACCAGTTTGAAAAAGAAATAAGCCTGAGTAAATTTTAGGACTTTTCCCTAGAAATTTAAGCTGGGGGGATTAAACTTCACAGCTTTTCATACATTCGAAATAGTTATCATATTTTGACTTCCATTTTAAATATTAATTTGATTAGGTACCATTTCAGATACCTCTTCTGTGCTACTTCAGACCCTTTTTATATTACTTGTCTCTGGCACCCATGACTACTTCTCCCAGGCTCACCATTGTTGCTTAATAACCAACGCTGGATAGTCCTCCAAAAAACATCACACAGGCAAAACACAGCCTACCATTTAACCATGGGGGATGTGGTAGTTATGTTTGTCAATTTGGCTGGGCCTGGTTGAGTGGCTGGGCAGCTGATGGTAGTTATTCCCCATGATGCGACTGGCAATCAACTCCGTGGGGGGATCTACCACAAGCAGCTGAGTAGCTACCTTTGGGATGTGGTCTGCTTCCTGTATTTAAGGAAAAGCCTTGGGAATGGTCTCTATGATATGGCATGCTTAGACCCTGCTTTTAGCCATGTCATTGCTCAGCAGCTTGCTATGCTCTACTGACCTTGGGACTTAACAATGGATTTAAATTAATGGCCTGCCGTGTGGTTTGGTAACATCGGGACTGTGACTTTTTACTTGTCAACCTTGCGGCTTCTCAGCCTCAGCAGCCAGCAGCTGTCTGAGTGAAGAAAGGCCTCTAGCTCCAGAGGGCTGGGAGCAGGATGCAGAGCTGGACCCCAAGGTTGAAGGGCTTTCACCCAGCCCTAGAGCCTGGCACTTTGAACTTGGACTTAAAGCCTCCAAATTGTAAGAATAAACTGCTGTTTGTTAAAGCCATCTCATTTGTGGCTTCTTTAACCAATTTAATTTAACTTACTGATTGTCCCTCTATGTAGTGTTTTCCACATCTTCTCTGAAGACAATGCTGTGAGATCTAGCATTAAGTGCTGACCAGCTTTGTAATTCACTCTTGTACTGGTTTGCTTCCTTTCCCACTTCACTCCAGTTTTCCTTAATTCTGTAACATGGTACAAAAAGGGCAGGGAGGCCACATGTTCTGACCTCCTCTAATTCCACAAGAGGAAGACAGAATCACCATAGATAGGCCAAGGCCTATTCCTGCCAGGCCAGACATGCTGCCTCCCTCCAGCCCTTTCTCCAACTGTTCCTCCCAGAGAACCCACCACCTCTCTCCTGGGTTCGATAATTCACTGCAGTGGCCACACAGAGCTCAAAGATTAAGGGGTTTATTAGGGAAGCACCAGGCTACAATTCAAGTTCAGGAAAAAATGCTAATACTCCCTAATAAATTGATAAGCTTTTCCTTCAGAATTTCTTCTCTGGGCAGCCCAGGCTAAGGCAAGTGAGTTGCCCCTTTCATGAACAACAGCCTGAGGTGTTTCTTTAGAAAGAAATTGTGATAAACGACCAAGGCCCAGGTAAAGGAAGGGGTGGAGTGGGGAGGGTAGAGGAGGGAGGAGGATATTTTCAGGAAATAAAAGTTTATAAATATACCTTTTATGATTAAGATTATAAACCTATGTTCTTTAACCGTGGTTAAGTGGTAAATGTAGTAAATATTTGTGGAACTTTTGTTTGTTGGGTTCCAAATAGCCATACTTACAGTACATCAGAAAGATATTTGAAATTGCATGCCTCCAATGATTAGAAGTAACAGAAATGCCCATAGATGCAGCTAAATTTCCCTTTTAGAATGAATTCTATGTCCTCAAAGTATGACCACGTAAATAGGAGGGAAAATTTCATGTGGCTTTAGTGTTAATGGTGAAATTAATTAAAAAAAAAAATTTGAAAGAGATTGAAACCATAAATAGATTCCTGTATAAAATTTACTAGAAAGAAGAAAAGGTAATATACTGGGTGATGTAAATGTCCTTGTCTTCGGTAGTGATCACTCATAACCTGTGGATTTTGAGTAAGTTCTGACTCATATGGACCCTATAAAAAAGCTCAAACTTACTACCAGCAAGTCGATTCCGACTCATAGAGACCCCTCCTTGGGTTTCCGAGGCTGTATAACTACGGAAGTAGATTGCCCAACCTTCTTTCCACCAGCCTTCTGGTTAGCAGTCAAATGCCTTAGGCCCTGCGCCACCAGAGCTCCCATGGACCCTATGTTGTTGTTGTTATGTAACTAGCCCAATGGGTTTCCAAGGCTGTGAGTGAATTTGAACCTTTTGGTTAGCAGCCAATCATTGAACCACAGCACCAATAGATCTCCTCGATGGTGATCATACAGGTATACAATTGTTAATACTCAACAAACTAAACACTTAAATGTGTGTAATTTATTATTGAATACTCTTACACATATACATATGAATATATAGATGTTAGAATGAGAACTGACGCCTCTAATTCCAAATTGCTAAAATTCAAACATATAAGAATAATATTAAGATTAATAAAATATAAACAATGGTTAACACTTTGTTTTAAGCTTGTCTCAGGTAATGTTTATACCATAGAAAATAGTCAGTGAATGCTAATGAACATTATGTTAAAGATTGTATAATCAGGGGAATTTATAACTCCATTTAAAATTCTGGCATTCAGGGTTCTTCCTTTAGGAATAAATAAATTAATAAAACATAAGTCTGAATTTGTAATGTCTATAGATAAGTTGAAATTTAGTATTCAGAGGAAACACTGTTCCCACTGGCCTTTCAAAGTTCAACACAGTTGTTGATTTATACAATAAGATTCTTGTATCAGTATAGGTTGGGTTATGCTGTGAACCCAACACACAAAACTCAGGGGCTAAACTTTATGCTGGTACACATGACCATTAAGGGATACTTGGGCCTTTATTCATCAGTCGCTAGGTCACGAGACTCATAATCACCACTGAATGAGAAGCAAGACTATAGCATACCTGGCAATTAAGATCTTCAGTCACAAAGTGAAGTACATGGTTTCCACCTGCAGATCATTAGGCAGAATAGTTGTATAGTCATATCCCGCTTCAGAGGTGTATATCTTCACATGGCCTGTGAGGCAAAGGGGCACAGATATTGGTGGGATAGAATCAAAGTCATATTTTGGCTCTTGTGGCCTTGTTTTAATTTTCTTCTGCTTCAACTTAAACTCCTATGAGCAAATGATTGCTTCTTCCATAGTTGACCCCTGGCTTTGTTCTAGCTGATGATATTGAGTTTCTCCATTGTTTCTTTCCATAGATGTAGTTGATTTGATTCCTGTGTTTTCCATCTGGCAAGTTCCATGTGCATACTCAATGTTTATCTTGTTGGAAAAAAGGTATTTTCAATAAATAAGTCACTAGGTTTGTAAAATTCTATCATGCAATGTCCAGGGTCATTTCTATCACCAAGGCCATGCTTTCCAACTATTGGTGCTCCTTTTTTTCCCACTTTCACATTACAATCACAGTAATTGTCAATATACTTTGATTGCATATTTGGTCAATTTCAGCCTGCAGAAATTGGGAAAAAATCTTCAATTTCTTCATCTTTGATTCTAGTGGTGGTTCCGTAAATTTGAACAGTGGTATTAACTTGTCATTCTTGTAGGTATATGGGTATTGTTCTATCATGGACAGCATAGTACTTCAGGATAAATTGTGAAATGTTCTTTTTGATGATGAATGTGACACCACTCCTCTTCAACCTGTCATTCCTGGCATTGTAGACCATATCAGTGTCCCTTCAAAATGGCCAGTACTTGCCCATTACAGCCCACAAATGTCTTCGATATTGACCTTTATCCATTCCATTTTATGTTGGAAAACTTTCAATTTCTCTGAATTCATACTTCATACATTCCATATTCCCATTATTAATGAATGTTTCATCTCATTGTGAGTCATTCTGTTTTATGTAGGGTCACTATGATCTGAAACTGACTCAACAGCACCTAACAGCAACAATATGCTCTACTACATTCATGCATGTATTTGCAGCACATGTAAATATATATGTAGAAATATCTTCTGTCAAATCTATATATTTCATGTGTGCAATCTTATAGTTTTCCCACAACTATTCAACTTAAATGTCCATGTCTCCACTCATAGATTTTTGTTATTACTGTTATTGCAGGACTGTGCATATAATATTACTTATCTTCATTTCCCTGTAAGTCTTATGCTCCTCCTAGTGTCTCCTTTTGCCTTGATCATTTTGTACTGACCTGTCTTTTATTATATGTTGCCTGACCCTTCACCCAAGTTAATATATGTCCACCCTGTAGTTAGTCATTTATCCTCCCTCCCCTTACCACTTCTGGTAACCATCAAAGAAGGTTTCTTTCAGTGTGCAAACCTTTCCTTGACTTTTTATAATAGTGGTCTCCTGAAATATTTGTCCTTTTGGAATAGGCTGATTTCATTCAGCATAATATCTCCCATGTTTATCCATGTTATGAGCTATTTCTCAAATTCATCACTATCCATTAATGTTGTGTAGTATACCATTGTGTGCATGTGCTGTACTTTGTTTATCCATTTATCGGATGATAGGTCTTTAAGTTGTTTACATATTTTGCTATTGTGAATAGTGGTACCATGAACATGGGTATGCATATGTCTATTCATTTCAGGGCTCTCATTTATGTAGGATATTTAAGTAGTACTGAGATTGTTGGATCATATGGAATTTTTATTTCCAGGTATTTATGGAACCACTATGCCATTTTCCGTGGTTGTTGTACCATTTTATAATCCCACCAGCTGTGAATGAGGGTTCCACCCACCACATTCTCACACCAACATTTGTTGTTTTCTTGTTTTTTGAATTTTGTTATTAATGCTGAAGTGAGATAATATCCCACTCTTCCTCTGATATGTATCTTTCTAGTAGCTAATGATCCTGAGCATTTCTTCATTTATTTTTGGCCACCTGAATGTCTTCTTAGGTGAAGTATCTATGCATACCCTCTGACCATTTTTAATTATAATGTTTATCGTTTTGTTTTTAAATGTTGAAGTTTTCTATAAATTTTTGACATCATTCCTTTGGCCGATGCATCATTGCCAAAAATTGTTTCCTAGTCTGTAGGTTCTGTTGTCACTCTTTTGGAGAAAAATTTTGATGAACTGAAGAGTTATTTTTAGGAATTGTCATTCATCTAGTTTGTTTTCTGCTGTATGTTCATGTTTAATTGTGTTTTGTAATGTATTTATGCCACTTATTAGAGCTCTTATCTTTGTCCCTATTTTTTTCTTTTTTTTTTTAAATTTTTATTGTGATTTGGGTGAAAGTTTACAAAGCAAATTAATTTTCCATACAGCAGGTCATACACATTTTGTCTCATGACATTGACTGCAAATCCCCGCAGTGTTACAGCTCTCTTTCCATTTCCTCCCCATAATTACCTCTTCCCTGTATCCTTCCCTCCCATGCCATCCTGCCCACTGAGCTGTCTCTCTGTGCATATACTGCTCTTCTGTTCTCCCATGTTTGATCTCTCCAAGGAGTGTTTCTACTGATGTAAATGTTTAGCCCATATGCTTGTCTTTTATTTGGCTGGAAGCCACAGAAATGCATTCAATTCCAGGCTTCAAATGCAGCTAGGGTCCATAGTCCCAAGGGTTTCACCAGGTTCTGTCAGACCAACAAACCTATTTTTTTTTCCCCTATGATTTTGAGTTTGTTCCACATTGTTCTCCCACTTCATACAGGAACTCCTACACAGATCCCCCTCCAAGTGGTTGACAGTAGTACTCAGGCACCATCTAGTTCTTCTGGTCTCATGGTTATATAAGATGAGGATTTCATGGTCTACCAGTCCCTTGGACTAATTGTCTCCATGCATCTTTGATTTGCTTCGTTATTCTTTTTTTCCAGACTAGTAGAGACCCATCATTGCATCTAGATGGTTGCTTGAAAGCTTTTAAGATTCCAGTCACTACACACCAAAGTAGGTTGTGGAACAATGCTTTTGTGTAGTATGTTATACCAAATGAGCTTGATGTCCCCTGCAACCAAGATCCTGAGCCCACAGGTCCAACTACTTGCTCCCTCTAGGGAGGTAGCTGTGGCCAAAAAGTCACCACAACCTTGGCCCTTGTCAACTCTACTATGTTGTTGTTGTTGTTATGTGCCATCAAGTCCGACCTGACTCATAGCGACCCCTCCTTGGGTTTCCGAGGCAGTATCACTACAGAAGTAGATTGCCCCATATTCCTTCCGAGGAGTGGCTGGTGGATTTGAACCGCCAGCCTTCTGGTTAGCAGTGAAGTGCCTTAGCCACTATGCTACCAGAGCTCCCAACTCTACTATATACCTGGATATTCTTACAGAACATACAAGTATACCTGTAGAAACATCATCTGTCAATCCTATACATGGTCATGGGCACACTCACTGCTGCCTAGACATACCTGATTGTTCATGTATGTGTATTCATATATCAATGTTTGCCATCACTGACAACACAGTGCTGTATTTACAAAAAGGTTAATTTTTGTTGTATGTACCTCCTATGTACCTCTCTGTGTCTTCCTCTTCCTCAATGCCACTGTGTTGATCACTCACATTTGGTACATTGACCTTCTCATCATCCAAATCAATACTTGTCTCTACCTATCTAGTGGTGGTCTCTCCCCTCCCATCCCACCCCTGGTAACCAACAAAGAAAATTTCCTCTCTATATAAACCTCCTCAGAAGGAAGGTTCAGCAATGTACTTCTGTAGTGATTCTGCCTTGGGAACCCAAGAGGGGTCACTATGAGTTGGGTCCGATTCCACGGTACATAATAACAACAACTACAACATATATAAACCTTTCCTTGACTTTTTACAATAGTAGACTAATACAATATTTTTCCTTCTATGATTGACTTATTTCACTTAGCATGCTGTCCTCCAAGTCAATCCACGTCATGTGGTGTTTTGCAGATTATATGTTATTCTTCAGGGTTGCATAGCATTCCATTGTGTGTGTGTACCATAGTTCGGTTATACTTAAGTCCATTGTTACAGTCACCCATCTTGTTGAGGGTCTTCCCTTTTTTCCCTGATCCTCCACTTTACCAAGCTTGATATCATTCTCTGAGGAATGGTCCTTTATGACAACATGACCAAATTAGGTGCGACCAAGTCTGGCAAATCTTAACTTCTAAGGAGTATTTGGCTACACTTCTTCCAGGACAGATTTGTTCCTTCTTCTGGAAGTCCAGAGTGTGTGTTTGTTTGTTTTTTTTTTTTTTTTTTGGTATGAAAACAAGATTACAAAGAGCCAGTGATCACAACAGATTGAAGAGAGGAAGCAAAAGGCTTATTAAGTATCAATTCCAAAGAGACAGTGAAAATTCTTTCTCTAAAGTGTCTGCCTCCCTGAGCTGGGGAATTGTTAGTGTTTTTTAAAGGGAATTGTGCTGAGGTCATAGGAGGATTTGAGGAATGCTGATAATGTTTCTTTCTTGTTATTGGGACAAGTTGCTAATGTTTGACGTCCTCTCTGCTCTTCTTCTGTTAGTGATAAAAACTGTCCTTGGTCAGTAAAAATGTTCTTCAGTTTTCCCACACCTGCTTACAGAGATTAACTTGACAAGGGGAGAGAGTATGGAAGCCGACATCCTCAGGCCTCTTGGTCTGCCAGGGATATCTTTGTTTTTCCTTTATCTTGGTTGCTCTAACACTTGGTGTTTCCTTTCTCAGGGTCATCTTGTTGTAGGCTATCGTTCTCAGCTGAAACTGGTCATGGGAGAATACATAATTGGAAATAACAAATCTAAGAGCTCAGTGCCTGTAAAAAAAAAACAAAAGCTGGCAGTACTATTTACTTGAAAGAAAATTATAAAGGAGAGAAATACAGTGAGTTAGTCACTAAATTTAAAGTCTGCTTGAATCATGTCTATTAGCTTGTGAAGGTTTTGTAGTCTTCAGTGAGGGGTCCCTTCAGCCTTCCATTTCAGTCTTCTTCATTTTCACTATTCTTCGCTAACACCACAATTCAAAGACATCAACTCTGCTTCTGTCTTCCTTATTCATTTTCCAGCTTTCACATGCATATGAGAAGATTGAAAACATTGTGGCTTGAGTTAGGTGCACCTTAGTCTCCAAAGTGACATCTTTGCTTCTTAACACTTTAAAGAAGTCTCTTGCAGCAGATTTGCCCAGTGTGATATGATGTCTGATTTCTCCCCCCTCCTCCCCCCCCCCTTTTTTTTTTTTTTTAATTGTGATTTGGGTGAAGATTTACAGAGCAAATTCACTTTCTATACAGCAGTTCACATATACTTTGTCTCATGTCATTGACCACAGTTTACCACAATGCAAAATCTCCCCTCCCACTTCCTCCCCATAGTTGCCTCTTCCCAGTGTCCATCCCTCCATACACTCCTGCCCCCTGAGCTGTCTCCCTGTGCATAAATCTTTTTCCCATGATTGTTCTCTCCAAGGAGTGTATCCACTTGAGGTAAATGTTCAACTCATATGCCTGTATTTTGTTTGGCTGGAAACCATAGGTATTGTTCAATTCCAGACCTGAAGGGCAGGTAGGGGTGATAGTCTCAGTGGTTCCACCAGGCTCTATCAGACCAGCAAAATGATGTTTGATTTCTTGACTGCTGCCTCCATGGATGTTGATTGTGGCTCCAAGTAAAATGAAATCCCTGATAACCTCAATCTTTTCTCCATTTATCATGGTGTTGCTTATTGGTCCAGTTGCGAGGATTTTAATTTTATTTATATTGAAGTGTAATCCATACTGAAGGCTGTAGTCTTTGACTTTAATCAGTAAGTGATTCAAGTCTTCTTCATTTTCAGCAAGGAAGGTTGTGTCATCTGCATATTTCAGGTTGCTAGTGGTTCTTCCTCCACTCCTGATGCCTCAGTCTTCTTCATATACTCCACATTCTCAGATTATTTGCACAGTATAAAAATTAAATAAATATATTGAAAGGATAAAACCCTGATTCTCACCTTCCTGATTTTAAACCATGCAATATCCCCTGGTTCTATTAGGATAACAGTCTCATGGTCTATGTACAGGTGCCTCAGGAACACAATTAAGTGTTCTGAAATCCCCATTCTTTGAAATATTATCCATTATTTTTTTATAATCCACATGGTCAAATGCCTTCACATAGTCAATAAAACATAAGTAAACATATTTCTGGTATACTTTGTTTTCAGCCAAGGTCCCTGTGACATCAGCAATGATATCTCTTGTTTCATGTCCTCTTCTGAATCCAGCTTGCATTTCTGGAAGTTCCCTGTCAATAAACTACTGCAACCATTTTTAAACTGTCTTCAACAAACTTTTACTTGTGTGTTATAATAATGATATTGTTAGATAATTTCCACATTCTGTTGCATCACCTTTCTTCAGAATGGGCACATATATGGATTTCTTCCCTCTAGTTGGCCAGGTAGCTGTCTTCAAAATTTCTTGGCAAAGATGAGCGAACACTTCCAATAAGGGTTGTGTTTATATTTTATTTGCAATAGTTGATTATTCAGTTGAATTCAGCTCAAAATTGTGATATAAAATGCTACAATCTAAATTAAGGAAGCTCTTTCAAAAATCCTTAAAATTTCCAAATGTTATATTAATTTTAAAGAGTATAAATTGTTCACAGGAAGAAAGTAACTACTGCACTTTGTTCTCTTTTCTAGACATGGTTGTGAAAGTCCCAAGAGAAAAGAAAATACTTTGAATTTATCAAAATCTGTTTTCTTTTCTCTCTTTCTTTTACTTTCTTTCTCTCTCCTACCTCCCTCTCTCATTCTCTTTGTTTCTCTCTGTGCATCTTATTTTTCTCAGACTTGTGTTTTGGCAACTAACAGTGAGTGTATGTAGAATGTAAGAAAGAAAGAAGAAGTTAATGTTATTAATTTGAAACTTCTTCACAAAACCCAAATTCTCATGTTGGAGGACACTATATTGAAAAAAAAAAAAAATCCCATAGGCAGCATCTAGAATCCAATAGTTACCAAGTTGACAAGACTGTACTATAAGTATTATAACTGAATATTCAACAATTGTAGTATATGTCAATTATATAAATGAGGAAATAATGTAATCTAAGTTTATGTTTCACAAACTGAACTAAAAATAGGAAAAAAATCTACATAAATAATTACTTATAGAAATTTTTTATTCCTTTCATGGAATGTTCTGGAAAACTCTTAATAAATTTTTATTCAAGCCACTGTTTTCCTTTAGAGTGTACTTAATTAATAGAGATGGGATAAAATTATCAGTGGGTTTCTAAAGAAGTTAATAATAAAATTGTAATTTTCTGACCTCAAAATGATGTATACACGATGTCAATTTTTCTCTAAAAAGCCCCACCCCAAAGAAAGTAAAATAAAATTAAAAAAAAGATACTGAGAATCTGTGTTTTATGATGCAAAACATCTTGATGAGAATTGAAATTTTCAATTGATATTCTGAATGCTTACAAATATTTGGGGATTTTTTATTGCATAAACCAAACTCATAAACAAAATCTTAAAATATTTTCATCTGGATATTACTCTAAATATCCAGTTAATTTATTCAAAAGTTAATCATTTAGCTTTTCTGCTTTTCCCATAAATATATACAACATAACCTCAGTCTCTTATTTAATCTCAGCATTAATCATATTCCTTTAGAGCTCAGGTTCTTAATACGTATGTGTACGGGCATGTTGTCAGGGGATGTATATCCATTTGGAGGTGTGAGAAAGAGTAATGAGACCTTTTTTCAAACTGTAAATCCTCCTGCCCACAGAGATTGGTAAACTCCCACTATATACTCCCTCCTTCCCAGAGTCTCCCCACTACCTCCTATCTTTAACTGCACTGCAATGAAAATGAATTGTGCACTAGAGAATCATCCTACATGTGGGGAAAAAAAGTATTATTAATTAGTCCTTCAGGATTAATATCAATTCTGCATACATTATTATGCATACAAGATGATTCCTGCATTCAAAACATCATTAGATTGTTCAGACATAATAATTGATTGCCAGAAATAATTGACTGCCAGAGGAAGTACATGTAAACATCATCCATTTTCAACATTTTAAAATACAAAAACAACTTTGAAAAATTGTTAGTATGTTTAGCTCACTAAATACAGAATTTTAGAGTTTGAACACATTCACTTAATTGAATCTGTTAAAAAATTTAAAGTCTAAAGATGACAGAAAAGCATGAAAGACCTGAGAATTGAAGACATAAACTGTTGAATGGCAAGATAAAATTTATCACTAATCTATACAACAATATTAACTCAAACTGATTGAATTAATATTGTTAATTTTATGCCAGGCACTGTTCTAGGTGTGTTTTTTTATATTTTTTTATTTTTATTTTTTTTATATAAAGTAACTAATTTACTCCTCAAATCAACCTTTTGATGGTGGTAGTATTATTAACCTCATATTAGTGATGAAACATCTGATTACCAGTTAGGCAATGGATCAGAAGTTAGGAGAGCTTGGGTCCTATTGTGAGCTTGCTTATTCTAAGGCAGACACCTACTTCACAGTGGTCAATTGCTTCATTGATAAAATGAGGTACTGTGTCAAGTGCAGAGTCCCTGGAGGTGCAAATGCACTTGGCTGTTGACTGAAAGACTGGATATTTGAGTTCACCCAGAGGTGTCCTAGAGGCAAGACCTGATGATCTACAGAAAAATCAGGCATTGAAAACTCTGTAGAACACAGTTCTACTCTTACACACATGGGGTCACCATGAGATAACATACTAGCAAACACATTTTTCTTTTCTTTTTTTTTTTTTTTAATTTCAAATGCACTTGAATTTGTCTTCCAGTTTTGTAAATTGTAGATTTAAAATTTTCTGTCTATTAAATTGAATTACATGTAAATTTGATTTAGTCATTTTCTTCTCCTTGGTTCTTTCTTGCTGGCCTACTCCTCAGTTTGTTTAATTTTTTTTGTTGTTGTTTGGTTTTTGTGCTTGTTGCTAATGTGATACTAACAAGACTACCTTTGCCAGAAGGTTTATCTGAAAGATTAATGAATTATGATGAGTTAATTTAGGTAGAATATTTTGAATGATTCCTGGTGTTAGGCTGGATTCTCTAGAGAAACCAGTAAAGAGGGCCAAGGAAGAGGGAGAGAGAGAAGGAGAGAGAGACAGACAGAGACAGACAGAGAGAGAGAGAGACATTTATCTCCAGGAAATGGCTCACATAGTTGTAGATGCTGGCAAGTCCCAGATTCCTGGATCAAACTTCAAGCTGGAGGTGTCGTCTGACTCATACAGTTGCAGAGGCTGATGATCTCATGACTGGCAGGCAGTTAGCAGACTACTGGCTGTAGAGGTTGCTGAATACAAGTATAACAGGTAAAGTAGCAGATTGTTGACTCTCAAATTGAAAAAGCAAAAATACCAAGATCATAAACAACATACCAGGCCACTGGCTCACGTCCAGGAACTGGAGATGCTGATGGGTCAAATTCAGGAGCAAAAAGCCAGAGACCTTTCCCAAAGCTCTTCTATCTATACTGGAAACAGGCCACAACCTGAAGGCAACTCCTCTTCAACTAATTGAATTGAGGTGTTCACAGCAGATTCCACCACGGAGGTGATTATACTACATCCAATGTCATCATGAGGAATTCCCCTACAACTGATTAGTTTCTCTTATCAGATTCCATTGTGGAGGTGATTATACAACATCCAGTCATATCAGGGGGAATAACTACTTCACAAGTGCCAAGCCACTCACAATTATGACCCAGCTAAGTTGACATACAACATTAACTACCACACTCAATGTGTTGCAAGCATTCACTAAATTTGAGCTAAACCTAATTTTGCCTAACTTGATTTAAATAATTTTTATCTTGCCAATTTTAAATATTTTATAGTACCTATTATTCCCCAAAATCTGTTCTTAATGTTTTAAATTGAATACCAAGTAAATTACCTATTAATAATAATGGAGAGCTATTTTTATGGGATCTGAATGTCTTAGCCTCAAGATTTTATCCATTATTGCAATTCAGTAATCACATTGTTTAGCTTGGTTTTATTATTTCACCTAGCACTCATAACATTGTGTCCTACAAATATTATACACCTTTCCCTCTATATTTGCAGATTTCACATCCATGGAGTCAACCAATCACAGTTCAAAAATATTGGGGAAAGAAAAAAAAAACAAAACTAAACTAAGTGGTCAAAGCAATACCTCAAAGTTTAATAGGGAGCAAAAGTACAATTTACATAACATTTATGTTTATTAAGGATATCAGGTGGCATAGTGCCTATGGCATTTGGCAAACCCACCTGCCACTCCTTGGAAGGAAGAGTGGGCAGTCTTCTTCTGTAGTGATACCACCTCAGAAACTCAAGAAGGGGTCACTATGAGTCAGATCTGACTCAATGGCAGTGAGTTTGTTTTTGCTTTTGTTTTTATGTATATTAGGTATTATAAGTAACCTAGAGATGATTTAAAGTATACAGGAGGCTATATTCAAATACTATGACATTGTATATCAGGGACTTTAACATCTGAAAATTTTAGAGTCCATGAGGTTGATGGAACCAATCTCCTGTGGATATCAATGGACACTTGCCTATTTGCAATGAGGTTTCTCTCCTCAACATTTCTTTGAAGATGGCATTTTAAATTAATATAATTTTAAAATTAAAATGGAATATTACAAAATGGCATTTTATTTATTACTAAATTTAAATTATCTACTTAATTTTCCAAATTTTTCACAACCTGATTCCACATTAATTTCACAGTGTTGTTATCCACTTCTTTTCTAGCCTCCTGCCTTCCACAGGCAATCACAGCTGGATATATCCTGTTCAGTCTTGCTTAATTTTTTTATCCAATAATGATCAAAACTGTAAGTACTGCATATCAGTCATTTAGACACCTCTGTGACAAGCCCAGAGTGCTTAAAAACTTGTAGCCATCTTATCACTCATGAGTACTGTAACCAATGAAACATAAATCTCAATCATCTCTAAGCAAGTATCTTCTAAAATTCTTCCTTGAATAAATATATCAGAAAGATTTTTTGAAAAACTATATATTTTCACATTTGAAAAAAGTGGCATTCTAATATATTATCAAAAAAGTTTAAATAATATGAGTTTAATTTCCTATATTCTATAATGTAATTTAAAAACAAAATTATTAGATTTCCCATAAAAATCAACCCATAATATTTGAAATGCCATATTAGTTTGATAGCCAATATCATTCATTTTAAAATACATAAACAAGCAAGGGTCTGTGTTTTTCATTTTCCCTTCCTTTACTTCTTAAGCTCATATTTCCATTCTACTTCCTTTTATCAGAATCTGATAAACATTTATCCTTGAAATTATTTTACTGAACACTGTATCATACTTTTCTGCATCAAGAAAACTGTTTTTAAGTTTAATTGATTTTCTAAATTTCATTCTATTATAGGCTCAAAGTGTTAAAAGTTTTGTTTTTTTGATTGTATTTTCATTATAATTATTGACTCACATCTGAGTCAAAATTGACTCAACAGTACACAACCACAGCATTAAAATAGTGTAAGTATAGTATGCACTATTATTACACAGAGTAAAATTTGAGGGTAGTGTACTGTAATTAGGATTCAGTTTTTAAATTAGATTCTTCATCTCTAGATTAGTAACCCTGCTAGAATGAGGGAGTATACAGCATCGCTTCTATTTCATATATATATGAAAAAAGTGATTATGTGAATAAGTTGATTGAAATAAAAGTAGTTATGATATAGCAATGTCCTTAAACTTTTTAGCTCCTTCTGTATTATATTTCAAAAATCACATTGTGATTCAAGATGGAGTTTCATTAGTAATCACCATGCTGGTTCCCTCTAGCATCTTAGTGCTTGAAAAACTAAGTACAGCAGTTTGAATTAGGGATTCTGGTGCTCTGAACAGCACACTGAGTCAGAGTTCACCAAACCCAGAGGAGTAGAATTAGAGAGAAGAAAAGTACAGGGTGGAAAAAAAAGTTCTATTCTGCAGAGCACTAACAGACAGCCGAGAAAGACAATCAGAGACTTCCTGGGGGGAGTGAGCAGCAGGCAAAAATGGCCATATGAGAACTCCCTGACTTAAGGCAAAAGGCACACCACACGAGCATACCAGTGACAACATCAGCATACCAGTGACCACCCCAAGGATCTACCATCAGCATGTGATTTTATTGGTAACTTGGGTTAGCTAGGTGCAAACAGGCATGTCCAGAGCCACTGAAACCTGAGAAGAGAGTCCATTTGTGCTACAGGAGGGTGAACTCGCTCCCCCTACAGTGGGTCACTGAGTAGGCTTAGGTCAGCTTAGTGGCACTGAGAGGCCTGTGCTTGACTTTATCAGTAATATTGCCACCACAGATTACTAGCATGTACTCTCCCCACTCCAGGCCCACTGAAACCAAGTGGATCTTTGGTGCCGTGGGTGGGTGGTCTCACAGAGGAACTCCAAAGGCAGATCGCAGTCTGGGCCAGTTGGGCTGACACCCCTGGGCAGTCAGGGCCAGAAAGGGAAACCCCCATGGTGGATCGCAGAGCCAGGAAGTTGTCTTAGGTCAGCTTATTGGGGCCAAGGGGCCAGAGGAGAGAGTTTTACATGTGTCTGACTTTGGTGGAGAGTGGGGACCCCCTGACACCTGGAGTCTTTGCTGAAATTGAGATGCTGGCCTGTAAATAACAGTATAATGTCATGGGTAGCAGCCCACCAAAAGCCCTAGAAACCACCCCTAGCAACAGCGAGTTTTCACTCCCTCCTTCTCCACAATAACTTCACTCATCCAATAGAAGAAATCACATTCTACCAACATAAAACCTCCTGGTTCAAACTCTAAACCCTCTTTACACCAAACAGAAACCCATATATACATCCACACAGTGATTACACCATCACAAAGAAAATTGCAGAGCAACCCAGCATACCTGAATTAATAACTAAATAAAATAAGATAAAATAAAACACACCAGCTTCATATTTTTGAAATATTAAACCATAGCCAAGGCAAAATAAAACAATACATAACCAACAGTTAAAGACAACCCCAAAATGTCTAGGAAACAACAAGCAACCTTAAATCAAACAGACAAACAAACAAACAAACAAAAAAAACAGGACAAGACCTTAGAAGCAAAACCACAAACAGAAGTCTCATTATACATGGAGGAAGAGGAGGCAATGGAATTATCTGAAAAGGAATTTAGATGATATATTTATAGAGCTTTACAAAACCCTAAGGAAACCCCAAACAGAAACAAGGAGAACACAGACAGTTCCTTAGAAAAGTCCAGGAAATCATTCAAGAACAAAATAATAGATTAATGCACAATTAGAACTCATACAGAAACAGCAGTTAGAAATCCAGAAGTAGAAATCCAGAAGATAAATACCAAAATTATAGAATTGCACAACACAGCAGAAGCACAAAAGAGTAGGTTAGAACTGGCTGAAGAATGCATATCCCAACTAGACGACAAATCCCTGGACACCAGCCTCTATGAAGAAAACTCAGAACAAGGATTTAAGAGAAATGAAGAGAACCTAAGAATTATGTGGGATGACATTAAAAAAAACAAACAAAGAAACAAACAAACAAAAACCCATAGGACTCATTGGAAATCCAGAACAAGAAGAGAGGAAAAAAAAAAAAAAAATTTGAGAAAATTGTGGAAGACCTGCTAGCAGAAAACTTCCCCCATATCATGAAGGAAGAAAAGATATTTGTCCAAGAAGCTCACAGAACCCCACACAAGATAGACCCCAAGAAAAAAACACTAAGGCATATTATAATCAAACATTCCGAAACCAAAGACAAAAAATTTTGAGAGCTGCCTGGGAAAAAAGAAATACTACTTATAATAATCAAATTGTTAGGCTGAGCTCCAGTTACTCAGCAGAAACCATGCAGGCAAGAAGGCAATGGGATGATGTATATAAAACACTGAAGGAAAAGAACTTCCAACCAAGAATCCTATATCCAGCCCAATTATCCATCAAATATGAGGGCAAAATCAAGGCATTCTCAGAGAAACAGAAATGAAGGGATTTTGTGAAAATTAGACCAATCCTGCAAGAAATACTTAAGGAAGTCCTTCTGATAGAGAACTCACAACAGAGATCAGCAAAATCAGGATATGTGGCATCAACACTAAGACCAAAGCAGAAATAGAAACTCAAAATAAGACCATAAAACATTATACTCTAAAAACCAAGGAAGTAAATCAACACACAACAGCAACTAACCAATCAGAGGTAATAAAACTTCTAGGTACAAACTTCCAAATGGAGGGGAAAACAGGACAATGACTTCACAGCATGCACTGTTCTAAAAATGTAGAGACAAGTATATACAACAAGGTAACCACAGAGAAAAGTCACAATCCAGAAGGAAGGAAAACATAGGAGTTTAATAAGCACAAAACCAACAATAAAGAAGAAAAGGGAGAAAGCATTAGCCAACAAAACAAATTCAGCATAGAAAAGTATATGGACCAAGGAAGCACCAACAACATGACAAAAAAAAAAAAAGTAGAATGACAGCAATCAATTCATAACTATCACTAATTACACTCAATGTGAATGCACTAAATGCACCTATCAAGAGAAAGAGAGTGGCAGACTGGATAAGAAAAGAAGACCCATCTATATGCTGCCTACAAGAGACCCCCCTTAGACACAAAGATTAAAAAAAAAAAAAAAAAAAATTAAGAGTAAGGGGATGGAAAGAAATATACCAAGCACCAAGCTAATGGAAACCAAAGAAGAGCAGGAGTGGAAATACTAATTTCTGACAAAAAAGACATTAAGGTGAAAAACATCATAAAAGATAGAGAAGGATATTATATGACGCTGAAAGGGTCAATTGACAAAGAAGACATTACACTAATACATATTTATGCACCCAATGAAAGTGCTCCAAAATAAGTGAAGCAAATATTAACTGAATTAAAAGGGATAATAGACAACTCTACAATAGTAGTAGGAAACTTTAACACACCACTTTCAAAGAGGGACAGGTCAACTAGAAAAAAAACTCAACAAAGGTACAGAGGAACTCAAGAATACAATCAACCAACTTGACCTCATAGACATATACAGAACATTTCACCCAACAAAAGCACAAATCACATTCTTTTCCAGTACACATGGATCTTTCTCCAGAATAGACCATATGTTAGGACATATAACAAGCCTCAATAAATTCAAAACCATTGAAATATTATAAAGCATCTTCTTGGATCACAATGCAATAAAATTATAAATTAATAATAGGAAGAGCAAGGAAAAAGTATCAAACATATGGAAGCTGAACAACTCAATGCTCAAAAGTGACTGGGTAACAGAACAGATAAAAACTGAAATAATAAAAAAAAAAAATCCTAGAAACAAATGAGAATGAAGACATATCCTACCAAAACCAATGGGACACAGTGAAAGCAATACTCAGAGGAGAGTTTATAGCAATAAACACATAAATAAAAAAAGAGGAAAGAATCAAAATCACCACTCTAACTCATCAACTCCAACAACTAGAAATAGAACAACAAAAGAATCCTACAGTATCTAGAAGGAAGGAAATAATAAAGATCAGAGCAGAAATAAATGAAACAGAAAACAAACAAACAAAAAAAAAACATAGAGAAAATCAACAAAACAAAGAGCTGGTTCTCTGAAAACATTAATAAAATCGATAAACCATTGGCAGACCTAACAAAAGAAAAGAAGGAGAAGATCCAAATCACAAGAATTGTAAACAAAAATTGGTGTCATCACAACAGAACCAACTGAAATAAAAAAGATACTGACAGAATATTATGAAAAACTGTACTCCAATAGATTTGAGAACCTCGAAGAGATGGACACGTTTCTAGAATCACAAGACCTATCCAAACTGTCCCATTCAGAGATAGGAAACTTGAACAGACCTGTAACAAAAGAAGAAATTGAACAGATCATAAAAAAAATTTCCCACAAAGAAAAGCCTTGGCCCTGATGGCTTCACTGAAGAATTCTATCAAATATTCAGAGAAGAGTTGACACTTCTGCTACTCAAGCTATTCCAGAACATAGAAAAAGATGGAATACTCCCAAACTCATTTTATGAAGCAAGCATAACACTAGTAGCAAAACCAAGGAAGGACACCATTAGAAAGGAAAACTACAGACCAATATCCCTCATGAACGTAGATGCAAAAATCTTTAACAAAATCTTGGCCAATAGAATCCAACAACATATCAAAAAATTAATACACCTGGACCAAGTGGGATTTATACCAGGTTTACAAGGGTGATTCAACATCAGAAAATCAATCAATGTAATCTACCACATAAACAAAACAAAAGAAAAGAACCATATGATTATATCAATTGATGCAGAAAAGGCATTTGATAAAATTCAACATCTGTTCCTCTTCAGAACTCTCAGAAAAATAGGGATAGAAGGGAAATTCCTCAAGATAATAAAAGGTATATATGCAAAGCCAATGACCAACATCATTATTAATGGAGAAAGACTCAAGGCATTCCCCTTATGAATGGGAACCACACAGGGATGCCCTCTATCACCACTTCTTTGTATTGTATTGGAAGTCCTGGCCAGGACAGTAAGACAAAAAAGAGAAATAAAAGGCATACAAATTGGCAAAGAGGAACTAAAATTATCTCCATTTGTGGATGATATGATCCTGTACATAGAAGACCCAAAGGACTGAATAAAAGAAACTACTATAACTAACTGAGAGCTTCAGCAAAATGGTAGGACACAAGGTCAACATACAAAAATCAGTTAGATTCCTCTACATCAACAAAGAGTCCCCTGATAAAGAAATAAGGGAAACAATACCATTTACTATAGCTACTAAAAAATTAAAATATCTAGGAATAAACCTCACCAGAGACACAAAAGACCTATACAAAGGAAACTATAAAACACTACTGTAAGAGACAACAAGGGCACTACATAAACGGAAGCACCTACCTTGTTCATGGGAGTTCTGGTAGCATAGTGCCTAAGGCACATGACTGCTAACCAGAAGGCTGGTGGTTCAAACCCACCAGCCACCCCTCCGAAGGAAGGTTGGGCAATCTACTTCCATAGTGATGTCGTCTCGGAAACCAAAGGAGGGGTCACTATGAGTCAGTTCTGACTTGATGGCATACAACAACAACAACAACAACAACAACACCTTGTTTATGGATAGGTAGATTAAATATTGTGAAAAACATGGATACTGCCTAGAGCAATCTATACATTTGACGCTATCCCGATCCATATTTCAACAAAATTTTTTAAGGACATGGAAAAAATATACTGAAAGGAAAGAGACCTCGGATAAGTAGAGCACTTATCAAGAAGAAAAACAAAGTGGGAGGTCTCACATTCCCAGATCTTATACAGCCACATTAGTCAAAGTATCATGGTATTGGTACAATGATAGACAGACCAATGGAACAGAATCGAAAAACTAGATATAGAACTATCCACCTATGGACAAGTGATCTTTGATCAAGGTCAAAAACCCATCAAAGGGGAAGAGACAACCTCTTTAACAAATGGTGCTGGTAAAACTGAATATCCACCTGTAGAAAAATGAAACAAGACCCATACCTCACCCTATACACAAAAACAAACTCGAGCTGGATTAAATACTTAAATGTAAAACCCAAAACTATAAAGTTCATCGCCTCCCGAGAGGGACCGGGTCTCTGGGAGCAAGGTAAGCAGGGGCGGGCTTGTGCTTACTCACTGATCTGCACTGAACACTTTCCCTTGCTACCCTTCCGAGAGGGACTGGGTCTCTGGGAGGAAGGTAAGCATGGGCGTAGCACAGAGTAGCAAGCTGGAAGAGCAGGAGAAAGGGGTAAAACCCAGGAAGCCAGAGAGAAGAGCAATCAGCCAAAGGGATTAGGTGAGGAGGGGAAACTCAGGCCCGCCCAGAGTAGCAGGCCAGAAGAGCAGGAGAAAGGGGTTTAAAAGACAGGAAGCCAGACAGAGGAACAGTCAGCCACAGGGAACCAGGTAGGGGGG